>NW_025966322.1:28576-50000 GCF_021869965.1 Rhincodon typus
TCCTCTGATGCTGCTTGGCCTGCTGTGTTCATCCAGCTCTACACCTTGTTATCTCAGATTCTCCAGCATCTGCAGTTCCTACTATCTCTGAAACAATACTGGATTTAATGTTGTGCAATGAGGCAGACTTGATAAGGGAGCTTAAGGTAAAGGAACCCTTAGGAGGCAGTGATCATAAGATGATAGAATTTACTCTGCAATTTGAGAGGGAGAAGATAGAATCAGAGGTAACAGTATTACAGCTGAATAAAGGCGACTACAGAGGTGAGGGAGGAGCTGGGCAGAATTGACTGGAAGAGGAGCCGAGCAGGAAAGACAGTGGAACAGCAATGGCAGGAGTTTCTGGGAATAATTCAGGAGATGCAGCAAAAATTCATCCCTAGGAAAAAGAAGCATGGTACAGGGAGGATGAGGCGACCATGGCTGACTAAGGAAGTCAGGGATAGCATAAAAGCAAAAGAGAAAGCATAAAATGTGGCGAAGGGCAGTGGGAAACCAGAGGACTGGAAAGCTTACAAAGACCAACAGAGGGCAACAAAAAAAGAAATAAAGGAGGGAGAAGATTAAATATGAGGGTAAGCTAGCCAGTAATACATTGGACCACTGAAAAATGGCGGTGGAAAGATAGTAGTGGGGAACATAGAACATAAATCATTGAACAGTACAGCACAGTACAGACCCTTCGGCCCACGATGTTGTGCCGAACTTCTACCCTAAACCTAAGGTCTATCTAACCTCCACCCCTACCTTATACTATCATCCATATGCCTGTTTAGGGGCATTTACGCAGCTATTAATGAGGCCGACTCCACTACCCGCTCCGGCAATGCATTCCACGCCCTGACCACTCTCCGAGTAAAGAACCTACCTCTGACATCTCCCCTATATCTACCTCCACTCACTTTAAAACTATGCCCCCTCGTAATAGCTACCTCCACCCTAGGAAAAAGTCTCTGGCTGTCCACTCTATCTATACCTCTGATCATTTTGTACACCTCTATCATGTCACCTCTCATCCTTTGTCGTTCTAAAGAGAAAAGCCCTAGCAGTCTCAACCTTTCCTCGTAAGACCGTCCCTCCATTCCAGGCAACATCCTGGTAAATAGCCTCTGCACTTTTTCCAACGCTTCCACATCTTTCCTGTGATGAGCCGACCAGAACTGGACACGATACTCCAGACGTGGCCGAACCACGGTTTTGTATAGGGGAACAAGGAAATAGCTGAGGAACTGAATAATTACTTCGCGTCAGTCTTCACAGTGGAAGACATGAGTAATATCCCAAAAATTCAAGAGAGTCAGGGGGCAGAGCTGAGTATGGTGGCCATCACCAAGGAAAAGGTGCTAGCAAAACTGATTGGCCTGAAGGTGGACAAATCACCTGGACCAGATGGACTACATCCCAGAGTTCTAAAGGAGATAGCTGAAGAGGTAGTGGAAGCTTAGTGGTGATCTTTCAGGAATCGCTAGAGTCAGGGAAGGTCCCAGAGGACTGGAAAATCATTACCGTGACACCCCTTTTTAAAAAGGGAATAAGGCAAAAAACAAAAAATTACAGGTCGATTAGCCTAGCCTCGGTCATGGGTAAAATTTTGGAGTCCGTTGTAAAGGATGAGATTTCTGAATATTTGGAAGTGTATGGTAAAGTAGGACAAAGTCAGCATGGTTTCATCAAGAGGAGGTCATGCCTGACAAATCTGCTAGAATTCTTTGAGGAAGTAACGAGCAGGGTTGACCACGGAGAGCTAATGGATGTTACCTACATGGACTTCAAGGCGGCCTTTGACAAGGTGCCGCACAGGAGGCTGCTGAGTAAGATAAGGGCCCATGGTGTTAGAGGCAAGGTGCTAGCATGGATACAAGATTGGCTGTCTGGCAGAAAGCAGAGAGTGGGGATAAAGGGATCTTTCTCAGGATGGCAGCCGGTGACAAGTGGTGTTCTGCAAGGGTCAGTTTTGGGACCACAACTTTTCACTTTATACATTAATGATCTAGATGAAGGAACTGTGGGCATTCTGGCTAAGTTTGCAGACACTACAACGATAGGTGGAAGGACAGATAGTATTGAGGTGGTGGTGAGGCTGCGGAAGGATTTGGACAGGTTAGGAGAGTGGGCAAAGAAGTGGCAGATGGAGTACAATGTGGGAAAGTGTGAGGTCATGCACTTTGGTAAGAAGAATAAAAGCATGGACTATTTTCTAAATGGGGAGAAAATTCAGAAGTCTGAAGTGCAAAGAGACTTGGGAGTTCTAGTCCAGGATTCTCTCAAGGTAAACTTGCAGGTTGAGTCAGTAGTCAGGAAGGCAAATGCAATGTTGGCATTTATTTTGCAAGGATTTGAATAGGAGGCTTTTAAGGGTCTGGTCAGGCCACATTTGGAGTATTGTGCACAGTTTTGGGCCCCATATCTCAGGAAGGATGTACTGGCCCTGGAGTGGGTTCAGAGTAGGTTCACGAGAATGGTCCCAGGAATGGAAAGCTCAACATATGAGGAACATTTGAGGACTCTGGGACTATACTCATTGGAGTTTCGAAGGATGAGGGGAGATCTAATTGAAACTTACAGAATACTGAATAGCCTGGACAGAGTGGATGTTGGGAAGATGCTTCCATTGGTAGGAGAGACTAGGACCAGACAGCACAGCCTTAGAATAAAGGGAAGACCTTTTAGAACAGAGAGAAGGAGAAACTTCTTCAGCCAGAGAGTGGTGAATCTATGGAATTCACTGCCACAGAAGGCTGGGGAGGCCAGGTCATTCAGTACATTTAAGACTGAGATAGATAGGTTCTTGATTATCAAGGGGATCAAGGGTTATGGGGAGAAAGCGGCAGAATGGGATTGAGGAACTTACCAGCTATGATTGAACGGCAGAGCAGACTCGATGGGCCGAATGGCCTAATTTCTGCTCCTGTGTGTTATGGTCTTCAAACAAAAGGTGTGCGGGGTTAGATCAGGAGTTGAGCACCTCTTTAGCTTATCAGGTGCCAAGCAGGCAGGCTTCTGTGCAAAAAAAAAAAAAAAAAATCTGTGTTTTGAGAAGCCATGGGAGAAAGACCACCTGAGAAGCGGTTTGGGAGAAGGTAAGCCTTGGACAGGGGCCTCCCACAGTCCCAGGCAGCCCATAACAAAGCTCACAATCCTGTCTATTAGTAACACAGAGGGAGAATTTCCTGCCTGGCCACTGGATGGACCTCCCCTGTAGCACTTTAAATGGCAGTAGTAACATTAATTGCCCACTTAAGCATCTCAATTGACTCACTGGTGGACAGGTTGCCCAATACCACCAGTCACTGGTATAAATTCAGTGGGGGTAGAGACAAGCACAACACTTATAGCGTTTATGGAGCTCCTCCCATTCCCTGCTCCCAATTTTGGAGGGGGGACTTAAATTATAGCCCCAAAATCTGAACAGGTCAAGGAGACAACTCACGGTAAAGTAAAATTAGTAGTGGCTAGATGAAGGTAAGCTTTTATTTTCATGATCTGCAGTTTATGCATGAAATGAAAGTTTGGAAATAGAAGTGAATTAAAGAAAGTGATCGGGATACATCTTCATTTGAATGACCTGAGAATACAGCAAGGAGAGCACACAAAATTATATAATGTTCTTCTGATGATCTCTATCATGAATGTCTTGGACTAGTTTTGGACTAATATTCCATAATCAAACAGTACATGACACCATCTAAGCCAAAACGACACTTCAATTCCCTGCAGAAGAATGACTGGAACAGGAGCTGGGTGTTGCTGGTTCATCATTGCATGCCTAGAATGGGAAGTCTGCACCCAATCCATCTTCAGGCGCATGCAAGTACCACTGACTTCATGGTTGTGCACCCATTCACTCAACATCACCTGGTTTGTTCACCACTTTGCTTGCCACTGTCTCAGTGCTTCATTCACTACCCATTCTTGGCCCCTCACTGCCCTGTTTCCTAAATCACGAGAACGACAGAGACGCAGAGCAACAGAGACACCAGGGCAGTGAAGGAGAGGGAGGCAGTGATGAGTCAGGAGCCGGACATCTAGAGAATGGGATCAAAAACAAATTGCAGCCATGATCCCAGGAACGTCAACTGGTGTTTGGAATTTCATATTCTCTGAAAGCTGCAATCCTTGACCATGGTAAGAGGCTGTCAGAGTGAGATCGCAAATTTAAGACCCTTAAAAAATTTACTGGTACTACACTTTATATGGCTCAATATTTCAGGTGAAACTATTCTTTGTTGCTAGCAGTGACACCACAAGCATGGTGGCAGCAAACACAGCCATAAAAAAGTCAGAAATGTAGAAAATGCAACAATAAAACTGAAGATTTAGAAAACATTTTCTGATACTCTGTACTGTGTTGTAGCTTTGCAACACTATTAATCCATGTATTGCTTATATTCTGGTTTCAATTTTTCAGTCATAATTTCCACTGATTTAATATGTAATGTTGTTCATAAGAATTAAAATTATGCTTCTAAAATTTTCAAAGCTGCACAAAATAGTAGTTTTCAGAATGGAATTTCTAGTGAAGGAAAAGAGCATTACTTTTACCAATCACAGATAAAACCATGACCTCTGGTACATCTGTCCCCAGTTGATGAAGTCATTCCATAAATAAATTTAAGTCTGTAATGTGATGACTCACACCGCAGAGATATTTGCTAATTATTGTGACGCTTGATAAAATTTGGTTTCTGGGTAGTTGTTACAAAGTGAAGTTTTGAAATTTTCCCAAAAACTTCACATTTAAAAAAACGAATTAATCCAGGTAAGACATTCTTTTTAAAGCAAACTACAATTACTGCCCAATTATTACAAATTAATTGCAGTCACAAAAAGAAGAGATATACACACACAACACACGCGTGCGTGTGCGCGCGCGTATGCGTCCATGTAGCCATGCTCCTCAACTCAAGATTTCAAAACAACATCCACAATGCTAGAAAGAACAATTTGCATGCAAGAGAACATAACGTTCCTTTTTCTGGTAAAATACAATCTGCTGCATATGCTGTCAAATTTCTTCCTGATATTACTAAGAGCTAAAACAAGACTCCAGCAATTATACACCTTTCAATTACAGATTCAAGTTTTGCTTTACCCATAAACCAGTGAAATTCTGTAATACTATTAGTCAATTTATCAGCATCATCTCACATAACTGCTGTAAATTTCAACTCAGATTAAAAGAAAGACATAAGTCAATATTAAGAGTTCCTCATCCCAGTCTGTGGTAATCAGATCTTGCCTCAAGAAAGGGGAAGAGAAACTCTTAATCTGTTATGACACATCATGTAATTAGCATAGAATCAGAGCGACATATTTGCTTGGTCTATCAGGGACAAAAAGGAGAGAAAGAAAAAAAGAGCTATTAGAATTCAAGACTGACAAATAATAAGTAGTCATTAGTCTTCAAAGATATGTGAACTGTTCTGCAGCTCTATCAACAGTGTTTGCTACTTTTGACAGAGCACGTTAACGGTTTAGCAGCAGAGGTACCGTCAACATTCATTCAATTTTTTTCAATGGTCGATAATAAACCAAATTTGAGTATTGATGAGCAACAATATAATTGTAGAACCTTATAGTCTTGCATACATTGGGACAATTTGCAAGAATACAATTTGCAAGTAAAGGGAAAATATTTGTACTGCAGAAGTGGAATGCTGACGAGTTGGCAAGTAGACTCTGATTGGTAGAGGCAGTGCTGTGAAGAATGCACCCATTAATGCTGATTGATAGCTAACAGCCAGGCTTTGTTGGCATTATAAACCAGGTAAGTTGACTACTTTGTTGTCGAGGCATTATTATAAATGATGAATCAGAGAATGTTTCAGCTCAATAAAATAGATGATGGTCAGAGCATCTGTACATGTTCTTTGAAAATCTGGGGAGGTGACGGCCTAGTGGCACTATCACTGTACACTTAATACAGAACCAGGTAATGGTTTGGGGATCTGGGTTCAATTCTTGCCATGATAGATAGTGGAAGCTGAATTCAATTTTAAAAAAGGGGTGGAATGGTGGCTCAGTGGTTAGCACTACTGCCTCAGTGCCAGGGACCAGGGTTCCATTCCACCCTCAGGTGACTGTCTGTGTGGAGGCTGCACGTTCTCACCGTGTCTATATGGGTTTCCGCCAAGGGCTCTGGTTTCCTCCCACAATCCAAAGATGTGCAGGTTAGGCAGAATAGCCAGATTAGCCATGCTAAATTTCCCATAGCATTCAGGGATGTGCAGGCTCGGTGGATTAGCCATGGGAAATGCAGGGTTACAAGGTAGGAAGATGGGATGCTCTTCAGGGGGCAGGGCGAGGTCGGTGTGGACTCAATGGGCTGAATGGTCTGCTTCCACACCATAGGGATTGTATACAAAAAAAGTTATTTTTCAGAGCACTGCCTTGAACAATCAGGGTCTAATTCAAAATTTAAACAAAGCTTGAAGAGAAGTTTCAAGTAAAACATCTTTTCTATTATGACAGATCCCATTTAGGTTTCCTTATTTGTAGATATTCAGCTAATTTGAAAAGTACTTCACAAGTCAATAAAATATGTAAAACAATTTAAAACCTGCAAAAGAAAAAAAAGTGGATAAAGCACAGGAACTTGCTAACAGCTTAACAGAGGGTCCAAAATGAAGCAAGAGGCCAAATATAGCAATAGAATATTAAAATTGGCTCATATCTTAAACATAGAATTTAGGAATACATCATAGATATAATTTGAGCAATCAGCAAGTAATTACTTGATAATTATTTACCAGAAAGAACTGCAGGAAGTAGTTCTGACTATCTAACCATCTGAGGTGCAAGAAAGTCCATTTGTTGAAAGGAAAAATAACAATGAAAATATAAATTTGCTGTGTTAAATAATCCAGAACATGGCTACAGTCATTTATAGATGGAGAATCAAAATAAACTGAGAAAGAAGATTTTGATGACTGGATTAATCAAAACACCAAAGTAACCAGAAGTGCTTCCCAAATGTTAAGGGTTGAGAAAATGTGAATATGATCATTTTCTAGATAGACTAACCAACAACATAAAATTTGATAGCAAGTGAAGTCAAAAACAAGCTTAATCTATTTTGGCCTCTTCCCAACACAGAGTTTGGCTTGCTTCTATATACTCTGCATATGGAAACGGTACTAGCACAGCTCAAAAAGATTTGCAATAAAAAGGTAATTGCAATACTTCTGTACAACTTAGCAGTGTTCAATTAGTCAGTGCTGTCACACTTACATTTAAATTAGAACTAGAATTTGTTTCCAGCAGGCTACTTGATAACTTCTATTTCTGGAGCTCCATAACAAAGATTATGATGAAGTGTCTTAAGGTGCATGTATAATTTCAGAGAACAAAAATGCAAGACAATTACACCGGTGAAACTAAGTTGAACTGCTCACCAAACCATGTTAACAGCAGTCCACTGATACATGATCTGGTGCTGAAGTCCTTAAAATTGATTAAAGGAAATTATGTTGACGATTACTTATCTGACTCCCAAAAGTAATCTAAAAACATCACATTATAACCACTTACATTTATATAATACAATCAACATAGTACATATCCCAAAGCAGCTCACATTGGAAAAAGTAGACCCAAAGCAGTTTCGGAAGAAAGGATCGAAAACGGTCAAAAACGTTTGGCCATACTCAATGCTTTAAGAAAAAATAGGAACTGGAGGAACTTAGGGAGAATATTTCTAAAGCAGCTGAAAGTTCAGTCATAATATCCTGATTCCCAAACATGCTTCACTCATCAATACAGGCGTGAAAACTTTTAAACAAGTTCAGTGAAATGCCAGATAGAAAGCAGACAGTCTTGACATTGGTACAAATAAGTTTGGAAGCTCATCCTGGGATCAAATGTTACACCAAGGTTGTAGCCATATATTTATTCCGAGATCATCTAGTCAGTCATGAGAGAGATGGATGGAATTGGTAACTAGGAAACAGAGTTTTGAGCAAGGACCAAACACACAATAGTTTTAACCTTGATATTTAATTGGAGGAAATGTTTGCTCAATTAAGAAGTGGTGGCAAGACCAAACTGGGCATCATCAGCAAACATATAGAAACTAATGCAGTGCCTTTGGAAGATGTTGCTGGGGCACATCATGTTGATGAAATAACCTCGACAGATCCTTCGGAGAAATCAGAGGGAATGGTATGGGAATGGTGGAGAAGCCTTAAGACCCTAAAATGTGGGAGCAGAAGCAGGCCATTCAGCCCATCAAGCCCGTTCCACCATTCACCGAGATCATAGCTGATCTGATAATCCTCAATTCCACTTTCCTGCTTTTTTTCTATAATCCTCAAATCCCTTAACGATAAATAATGATAAATAATAACACTTGAACATACTCAACAGCCCTCTGCAGCAAAGAACTTCACACAGTCAGAGAAGAAATTCCTTCTCATCTCTTTATTCCAAGATTACGCTCTTTGGTCCTAGATTCTCCCACAACGGGAAATAACCATTCCACATGTGCCCTGTCAAGTCCCCCAAGAGTCTATTTCAATAAGATCACCTCTTATTCTTCTAATTTGCAATCAGTACAGGTCCAATCTACTCAAACTCTCCTCATAAGGCAGCTCCTCCACACCTGGAATCAGCCAAGCGAACCTTCTCTGGACTGTCTCCAATGCCAGTCCATTTTTCACTGCAATTAGATGATTGAGAATGTGCCCAAGTAAGAGTAATCTCACCTTGTGGGTTGACAGTGGGGGAATGCTGGAATAGGAAGGTGTTGTCAACAGTTACATTTATGTAGAGAAGGACTTGTCACACACATGATCCACAAAATTGGCCATTTCATTTTCAATGGGCAGATACTCAACACTAAAGTAGTTCCAATACATGGCCAGATGCCACCAAAGATAATCACACAACTAACTTCAAATGGATTTGAAATACCACTTTACATTCCCCAAGTAATCAAGATCTGTCTTCAGTGTAAATGTGATAACATTTAGGACAAGGAAATATCACCAATTACCCAGCTAATTATGTACCTAGCATTTCCAGTTACTTCCATTGTGTACTATGATTCATATTTGGTATTATTTGCTTTACTCGTCTATTTGGACAGCAAGTTGCTAAATTAGTTGGTTAAACCTACCATTCCACTGTTCTTTTGATCTTCTTGTCTGGGGATAAGCTGCATCACTCGCCTTTCTTGATACAAAAGATTCGAAACGGTTTTGGCATCGGAGTCAGTTATTCTGGTAAATCTTCCATCTTGACAACCAGAGATACCAATTGGTTGCAGAGTGACTTCCACCATCACTGGAGCATGTAATTTGCTTGCAAAAGCACACGTGTTTTCACTTTAGTCCCAGGACCCTGTAGCACTAGAAAAATGAATTAATTTTCGTTAGTGTGTTATTATCATTACAGTTTGATGCACAAAGTTACTGAGACATGGCTATAGAAAATTAGAACTGAGAATTAATATTGTAGGATATAACATTTTGAAAAGATAGAAATGAAAAAAAAAGTGAAGTAGCTGTATTTATTAGAGATAGCATAAAGATAAAAGAATGCCTCTATCAGCACAGAATCCATATGGATAGATTAAAAAAAGACGCAGTGTACAGATCACCTAATATTATTTGTGGAAGGGTGGTAAAGAAGAAATATGGAAGCAGATTAGAGAATGGAGTAAACAACATAGAATTAGGGTCTCGACCCGAAACGTCTGATTCATCAGCTCCTCTGATGCTGCTTGGCCTGCTGTGTTCATCCAGCTCTACACCGTGTTATCTCAGATTCTCCAGCATCGGCAGTTCCTACTATCTCTATAATTATCATGGTGGATTTGAACTGCCTTCATATTCATGAGACAAAAAGTGTAGGTAAAGGATTGGAGAGCTGATTGTCCACAAGGTGAGGAATCCTTTCTAACTCAGAATATCTTTTATTAAAAAAACGTCAATGATGTAGACTCACTGTTGGATCCAGTAATGGGTAATGATCCCAAGTCAAATACGAGAAATTAAGTTACAGAAGACATCAAGGCAATAACGACAGTAGTATAATGGAGGACATAAATATGATAGATAATCAGGCTAATTAAGAGAAGCTGAGTTGGAGAATAAAATAAAATGGATAACTACTGTGGAATGTGTTTAATAGGAAAGAACACAGGAGTAGGCTATTCAGCCATGCCATTCTGGCTGATCATCCACTTCAATGCCTCTTTCCAAACTAATCCCTTATATAAATAGCCTTATGTGCCATTGGTATCTATAAATGTCAGTTTCTACTTCAAACTTATTTAATGCTTCCCCAGCCATCTGGGATAAAGAATTTCCATGACTTAGATAGTAAAATAATCTCTCCTCAACTCTGTCCCAAGGAACTTCCTCTTATTTTAAAATTGGCTCTCCGAGTTCAAGACTCCCCACTAAGAGGAAACATATTACTTGTATCTATCATGCTCATCCCAATAAGTATTTTTTAAGTTTTAATGAGATGACCTGTGGTTCTTTGATACTGTAGAAAATACAGGCTACGTTTCCCCAATCTCTCTTCACTGGTTCGGAAGAAGGGTCACTTAAACTGAAACGTTAACTCCTATTTCTCTCCACTGTTGCTGCCAGACCTGCTGAGCTTTTCCAGCAATTTCTGGTTTTCTCACTTCACCAGACTGTCCAGCCATCCAGGTAATGGGTTTGGAGGGTTTTGTTTCACTCCTTCTGTGGCAATCATGCTCTATACACAGCACTCCAATCCAGTCTAATCAAGGTTTGAAACAACTGAAGACTTGGCTACTCCAATGCCTAAAACCTCTTGAAATAAAGGCCAATAATAATGTAGGCTTTCCTAACTGTCTGCATGTTAGCCTTCAGTGACTTGTTAACGAAGATACCCAGGTCCATTTGCACGTCTACCCTTTCTAATTTATTATCGTTTAAGAAATATTGTGCATCTGTTCATTTCTACATTATATTCCAACATCCAAATTCCTGCCCACAAAACACTGGCGAGACTGTAAGATGAAACATCATAAAAAAAAAGTGCAGGGATTAGGATAAAGTAGAGGGAGAGCAGAGGAGCGTATGATAAAACAGAATATGAAGAGATTAGGAAAATTTTCAAAAACAATTAGGAAAACAGGATAAAATGGACCAGTCAATTTAATATTGTGGTAGAAAAAAAATAGCGGAATCCCTCCTAAAGAGGGAGAATATAAGAACATCCAGAAATGAGAACTATTAGAATGAATAGTCAAAGGGTTTCAAAAGTGTAGAACTTGCCTGACCAACCTCATTGAACTTTTTTGAGAAAGTAACAGAGAGTAGAACATGGTAACATGGAATATATACGTCATCTGGATTCTCAAAAGGCTGCTTTTACAAGGTGCTCCACAGTAAACTAAAGAAGATAGAATCAGGGGACAAGTGGCAAAATAGATTGCGAGAAGTTTCAAGATACAAGGGAGAGAGTGAGAAAAGAGTAATCATTCAGAACAGCAAAAAAACACGTTCCTCAACAGTGTTGGGACCATGGCTGCTCACAATTTATATTAATGATTTGGAATTTGGAATTAAACGAACATTTTCAAATTTGCAGATGATACAACTATTTGGGGGAGGAGTGAAGAAAATAGTCAAAACAAAGGAAAATGGCAGCAAATTAAACATGCTCATTAATAAAGTTGCAGAACAGGAAAATAACTGGCAAATGCAGCCCAACACAGACAAATGTAAGATTATACATTTTGGTAGGCAGAAAAAGAGGATCACCACAAATGAGCATAGGACAAATGGGCTGATGGACTGCGCTACCTCTATCCCTCCATTCAACTAAAAGACTTCGGGATCAGTAATGCACCATTCTGTGTCAAGGGCTGCACATTTCCTTTCTTTGTGGTAATTAGTTAATTAGACACTAAACCGTTGCTTCTCAATAAATTGAGAAATTGTAATAAATTGCCAACTGCCTCTATTAGGTAACTGAGATTACGAACTCCCTAAAATCAGCTGTGTATACCTATCAGAAAAGGATTGCAGTCTGGGTTTCTTTTCTGTTTCTAAAAATAAGGCTAACGGGGACCTAATAGAGGTATTTACATTATGAAAGATTTTGATAGAGAAAGCATATGATCAGAATATTTCCTCTGGTGGAGAGGAGACTATTGATAGGTCATCAATACAAGATAGTTACTAAAGAGTCTAACTGGGAATTCAGAAGAAACTTCTTTACTGCAACAATGGTAAGAATGTGGAATATACTACCATAGAGTTCTTGAAGCAAATAAATGCATTTAAGGTAAAGTTAAATACTACATGAGGAAGAAAGAAAGGACTACTACAATAGATTTAGAGGAGGAAAGATGGGAAGAGACTCATCTAGGGCACAAGTAACAGCATGTACTGGGTGGGCCAAATGGTCTGCTCCTGTACCCATATCTTATATTATCCAGTATAGACTTGTGGTATTATACTTTGACATTCCAATATTCTGTTCGCAAAGATTTCATAAGGGAAGACCCTGGTGTTATTATATTTTTGAGGGGCATCAGAGGTAATGGTAATGCAGAAGATGTAATTTATCTGGATTTTCAAAAGGGCTTTGTTAAAGTGTCCCATAATATAGAGTCATAGAGATAAGAAGCAGAGTGGAGTGAAGTACAATTATTCAGAGTGGAGAAGGTGCAGTTGGTTGCATGGGGTTGGAGAAGATACGGAACATACGAAAAAATATGGCGCATAGGCTTGTTAAAATTAAAGATCATTATTTTCAGATAAAGAATCAACACAATGAAAATATTACATGGAAGTCTGAAAGTTCAATTTATACCAAATCATTGCTGCAATAGTGGATGACAAATTCAAAATAAAATCAACTGGCAGAGAATCCCCATCAAAACATTTGTATCAGACTTTAATTACCTCAATTAACAGAAATATGAGCTATTGATTTGTTGCAGAGACAGAGTTTAAACATGGTAGAAGAAAGTTTTAACTTTAGAATATGACAAAATAGCAGTATTTCAAATATTAACACTCCCTCAAGGCTAGATTTATGCAGCAAACTAAAAAAAGGTTCAACTTTGCAGCATGTTCAATAGGGCCAAAAATGCTATAAGGACAAACTTCTCACACTAGCACCCACAAAATCTTCAAATAAACTATGATTGCAATGTCTTATTTTGGCTTCTAACAGTACCAAACTCTTCGTATGTTAGCAGTTGATAGTCAGATTTTAATAGATTGCCTTGGAAAATAGAGATAGAATTTAAATAGAAAAGTTAGACTAGTTTGGGTAAATAACTTTTCAAAATATTTTATAGGAAAAACTTGAATACTTGCATATTATTGTGATGAATCTCAAAGAATCTCCAATGAATTACTCTGAAACTAAGAGACATATAGCTGAATTGGCACAAACACTCAAATCATGAGAAACAAATCACTCAGAGAGACTGATGAGTTGAAGAACATCATGCACTAATTCAATTAATAGAATAGAAACTTTGCATCTACTAAAACAGAAAAGTAGCATCTCTCACTTATACAAATGATACATCCTAAAATTTAACATTCTCCCAGTACTTCAGTGGTAAGCAAGTCTGCATTAAATGTTCTTAAAACATGCAACACTTGTCCTTAGAATGCTTGATAATACTAGGGTGTGTAAAATGTTGAAAAATTTAGAACATAGGAAAATGCACTGCTTACTTCCCCACTTCCACAATTTCAAAATAAAATGTCATAGCATTACACAGCAGCATAAACACAAACGTTTCAAAATTATATTTCTTAAGACATTTGCTATATTTAAATCAATATCAACTGATACATATTGTAACTTTGATTATGGGGTTTTGTCCAGTCTAGTAAACCTCTTCTGAACAGCCTCCAGTATATGTACATCCCTCCTTGAATACAAGGAGGCCATCCATTCTCCATTGTAAAGTCAGGAGTGAGAACGCTTGCTGATGATAGTTCAACATTCGGCACCATTTGTGACTCCTCATACACTGAAGCAGTTCATGCCCAAATACAACAGGACCTGGACAATATCCAAACAAACATTCACGCCACACAAGTGCCTGGCAACAACCATTTCTAACAAGGTACAAATGAAACCCTGCCACTTGACAGTCAATGGCATTATCACCTTCAAATTCCCACTATCAACGTCCTGGTTGGGTGGGTGTCAACGAGCAGAAGCTGAACTACACTAGCCACTTAAATACTGTGTTTATAACAGTAGGTCAGAGGCTAAGAATCCTGCATTGAGTAACTCACCACTCGCATCCACTCCCTCCACCACCGATGCTCAGTAGCATCAGTGTGTACCATCTACAGGATGCACTGCAGAAGTTCAAAGATCCTGAGGCAGGACCTTCCAAACCCACAACCACTTCCATCAAGAAGTAGAAGGCCAGCACATACATGGAAACACCATCACCTCCAAGTTCCCCTCCAAGTCACTCACCATCCTGACTTGGAAACATAGCGCCATTCCTTCACTGTCACTGGATCAAAATTCTGGAATTCCCTCCCTAATAGCACTGTGGGTCAACCCACAGCAGGTGGACTGCAGCGATTCAAGAAGGCAGCTCACCACTATCTTCTCAAGGGTAACCAGGGACAGGCAATGAATGCTGGCCACTCAATGACACCCATATCCTACAAAAATGAATAAATAAAAAAGCACTCCCTAAAGCCTGTCCACTATCAACAAGACACAAGTCAGTAGTGTGATGGAATACTTCCCACTTGCCTAGAGAGGTACAGCTCCAACTACAAAAGAAACTTTACAATCCTGGACAAAGCAGCTCGCTTAATTACCACATTTCAGGCATGCACTCCCTCCACCACTGACATTCCGTAGCAGCAGTGTATACCATCTACAACATGCACTGCAGGAATTCACCAGGAGATCCTTTGACAGCACCTTCCAAACCCACAACCACTACCATCTAGAAGGAATGGTAGCAGGCAAATGGGAACTTTAGCACCTACAAGTTCCTCTCCCAGCCACTCACCATCCTGATTAGAAATATGTTGCTCTACTGTCATTGAGTACGAGTCCTGGAACTCCTTCCCTAACAGCACTTTGGATGTACTTACACTAAATGGACTGCAGCAATTTAAGAAAGTTCACCTTAAGGATAACTAGGTCTATGTAATAAATGCTAACCCAGCCAATAAAGCCTGCATGCTCTGAATGAATACAAAATAAGTACACAGACTATTCAAGATGTGGTCTCTTTTGTATTGCTCAAGTATTACATCCTTACTTCGTTGTTCAGTACAACTCAATAAAGAACAGTATCCCAGTAAATAAAAGCAAAATACTGCAGATGCTAGAAGCCTGAAATAATCCAAGTGCTGGAGAAACTTGGCAGGTCTGGCAGCCTCTATGGACAGAAAAGCAGAGTTAATGTTTTGAATCAGAACAGTTGGTAAATTGTGGGTTTTTTAATTCTGATAATAGAGAGTGAGGCAAAGCAAGTGGCTCTGATGGTGAGGGTGCCTGGAGCAAAAACAAGGTAGTGCTAATGGTGATAATGGAATGATAGAGATGTGAGATTAGTGTAAATGATAGGTGTGAAAAAGACAAGACACAAACATACAGCTTGGGGGAGGGTGCGGTGTAATAAAAATGGAGGAGAGAGGTAATATTTTGAAGCTGTTTCAAAAATTGTTCCTCCAGCTTGCATTGAGCTTCAGTGGAACACTGCAGTAGGCTAGGACAGAAGTGCTAGCACGGGAGCAATAGCATGGATTGAAATGGCAAGCAACTGGAAGGTCAGGATCATTCTTACAGATATTACAGTCACCTTAATAATTTGTTGTAGCTGCATTGAAACATTTTGGTGATTCACATTAGAACACTAAGATCTCTTTGCACTTGACATAAATCTGGTCAATAACAAAAGATATTCTTTTTGTTAGTCGGGCACAGAGAGTTGCAAAGGGATCTAGACATATAGATATACAACATCAATATCAATAATTAGTAACATACATATTGTTTATTCCCAAAAAGAAAATTCATTTATATTTCACCTTATGATCTTATGTCCCAAGACCATTTACAGCCAATTTTTGAAGTGTAGTTGCTGTTGTAATGTAGGAAACCAGGCAACTCATGCAACCAGCCAAATGACGATGGCCAGCTCATCCATTTTTTTGATGTTGGTTGAATGATTAATATTGGCCAAAACGTAGGGAATAAAGCCAATCCTCTGGTTTGAAATTGCCATAGGATAATTTACATATATCCGAGGTGGTGGTGGATGAACTTTCTCATTTGAAAGGATTTGATTATGCAACATTTCCTCAATACTGCATTGTCATGTTTTATTTTTGCGCTCAAGTCAGAGGCTATAATAGTACACAAAACGAGAAATGTGGATCAGTAAAGAGGAAAAGACCGATATAAAACTGCAAACAAAACATGAATGCAATGTTTTATGCAATGTGCCACTGGTATTTTACATGGATACCACTGTCAAAAACCTATTAGCTACTGCTCAACTGTTCTCAACATATACTTGGGGCTGTTTTCTGTCTCTCTCAGTACACAATAATGAATTGGTAGACAAGCAGGTGCACCATACTGTAGAAATGCTTCTACTACAGTGATCTTGCAACATCAGTGGAGCATGAAATGACAATGCATGGCCATGTATTAAACTGGTGATTTAACTGAAGCTGATGCAAGCTTAAACAAAAACATATGCAATGCAAAATTTGAAAACTTATTGTAGGACTGAGATAAACAGTTTTTAAAAGAAAATTTACAGGGCTTCGGACAAAGCAAATACCAATAAATGTAAACAAGAGGGGATTAGTTAGGGTGAGAGTAGATGTGAAAGACAATTGGCAGTCCATGTAGAAGAAAGCAAGTGCACATAACAAGTAAAGGAAGATTAAAAAGTCGTATTTGAAAGTGAGAGAATGGCACAAAAATATTTCACCTTGTATTAGAGAGGGAATAGAGTGCAACTGTAGACCATGCTTCCACAGTAGGATTGAAAAGCTTAAAAAAAAAAAAAATAATCACCAAACATCATACAAAGGTCCCCAAAGTGCTTGGATGTCGGAGGTTGGGGGGGGGGGGCGGGGTGGAAATAGCTGGAAATGAAAATCATACACATAGTGGGGTTCAGGGAAAGTACATGTTATAGTCCTGTCGAAGAGAGAGGGAAAAATAATTATTGCGTGTTAGATGGCCTTAGTTTATTGGCAAACTTAAATTTCTTATCAACGATGTGCTGTCAATTACCAAACAATGTTGGCTGTGCCAAATCATCCTGTGCCTTCAAAACAGTCCATGTGACAAAATTAATGAGCATTTAGAAAGGTGTGGTAAATCACGAAGGGGAAGTCATTGTACAGATTTCAAGGTCAGACTGCACTCAAGTAATTTCATCCACATTTTTCCTTAAACATGCCAACATTTTCCTTGATCCCCACCACAAATTCCATTCTTAAGTCCCTAGTTCCAGTCTTTGGGAGGTGAATGTCACTATCCTCCATGTTGCTTAACGTAGTTCTAAGTTTTGTGACATCTGGAAAATGTGATGGTAATATCATGGTTGGAATAACCCATGTATTTTGTAGACTCCATTATAGAAAGGAAAGGTGTGATGTTCAACTTGGTTTTCCTACGTTTAGGCTGTATTAGTACTAGCGTATTGTTTAGTTACATCACTTACGAGTACTTTATCAGTCTTTCACTTGACTATTTAAATTGCATTGGGCTGCCAGTGAAACTCAGTTTTAGATACCCAGTGACATCATAATGAGGTTATGAAATCATATAGGACAGAGCGAGGACATGGAGATGGGAAACCAAACATAGGAAAGTATTGAAGTACATTAAAAGGTGAATATTATTTCACGGAATTATTTAAAATCCTACATTTGAAAAGGATATACACACAAGTAAGCAGGAATGTGAGAAATCATCCACTTTGGACCCAAGAAAGATAAATCAAATATTTTTTGAAAGGCAAGAAGCTAGGAACAGTGTAGAAGTGAAGCAATGTGGATGACCAAATTAGCAAAGAAAATAAATCAAGAAAGCTAATGGAATATTGAGCTTAATCTCAATGTGGCAGGAATAAAAGAGGAAGAAGTTATGTTTCAGTTATACAAAGTCTTTGTTTTACCTATCAAAAGTGTTGAATTCCATTTTGGGCATCAAATCTCTGCAAGGACATACTGACCTCAGATTGGGTGCAGCACAAATTTAACAAAGATAACAATTCAAAATGTTAAATTATGAGGACATGTTAAATAAACTTGGCATGCATTTCAGCACAGAAGATTGAAGGTTGATCTGATCAAGAGCTTAAAAACGTTAGTGATTTGCTATCATAGATTCATAAATGCATATTTCCTATGGTGGAAGATTGAAAAACAAAAAAGGTTCATCATCAAATTAGAGCTTGGTTATTCAGGAGCAAAATCAGAAACCACTTTTTCCACATGAATGGTTCCTGCAACACTCTCTTCCAAAATATGGATGCTGGGACAATTAGAAGTTTCAAGACAGAATTTTTTAAAAATAAGGGATAACATAGGATATAAATGAAAGGCAGATAAATGGAGTTGAGGTGTTTAGATCAGCCACAATTTAATTCAACAGTGGAAGAGGCTAGAGGTCAGAGGTCTGAATGGCTTAATCCTGATCCAAATGTTTGTGTTTGGATGCCAATTAGTATTCTAACCAATTTACCACATTAAATATTTAATTATAGCAGAAGCAGGGATCTGGTAGCCAGCAGTTTCACATACTTACACCGTTAAGTAGTTGTAACCAACAACCTGAGAATATTTGGTGCAGCATACAAGCAGAGCAAGAGTAACAATAGGAAGTTCCATGCAAAAACAAACTCTGCTCATCCCCAAGAATGATTTTAACATAATTAAAAGTTTTGAAAGCAAATTTTAAAGGTTGCAGAGTATTTCAGCTGATGGAAGTTTCTCTTTCCATTTATACATCTCTTACCTCAATATTTTCTGCTCCTGGCTGAAAAGGGATGACTCATTCCAGTTTCACAATAGCTCACTGGTAACTTACCAAGTAGCTATTCATCATATGACACCAGGTAACAAGTAGATGCAAGTTAGTTGCCTACGACAGGAGTGTGGTGGAGGAATTCACAGCAAAGCCAAATATTATATCCACAAATATTCTATACATGTATTTTCTACATCAAAAGGTCATGAACTATCCAGAAACCAGAGGTTTTTTTAAAAAATTGCCCCAAATATGCATAATGCTAACAAGGCAGCTCATTGTCTATCTCTTACTACCCCCAGAGACATTAAAAGTTATTTGCTTGGTATGGAAAAGTCGCATTTAAGACAGATTGGCAAGGGACAGAGGATTTCTGTCCCTTAAGATAACTTCCTTTTCCGGGGTGTGAGTATACAGCTACTAGATGTACTGATTTTAAATCTTTCCCTCCTTGTTTTGGAGACAAAAAGGGAAACTGTACTCCTCTCAGGTAGAAACCCAGAACTTTCCTGAATTGTATGGTTAAGAACCACAATATAAACACCTTTAAAAGGGTGTGTTTGGAAATCAAATATAATTTGGTGTATCACACAGTAAATGCACTTCAGTACAAAAACGAGAAGTGTGACCAAAAGAGCGAAATTACATCAGCTCAGCCTGTAAACTGAATCTTGACAGCACATTACAATTGAACATATATAACTTTTGTTCAAGAAGTATTGTTTACCTTTTCAAAGCCTTCTTTCTGCACTATTACCAAAGTTCTTAGTTTTCCATTACCACTGTCATTATAACTGCTGAACTTTATATTGTTTTCTGTTCCTGTTCTACATCTTGTAACATTATTATTCCAGGCCAAGGATATGAAAGGGTCAGTTGATAAAATATATTCCCTTTTAGAGATGCAGAATACCCTTCTCTCTTTAAAGGGGTTTAGTCATATTGTAACTGCGCCTAGGTAGTTTGCTTGAAGGACAAAAGCGCAGCCTGCTCATCCATTATTTGCTAATGCAGTCAGTCCCTCAGTTGGCAGTAGTCTCACTGTGACATCAGAAGTCAGAAATGGTCAGTCATTAGGCACCTGCGCTTTCCTTTGAATGAAATTATTGGTATTCCAGTGACTGTGTAGGCAACGGTCAAAACTGATCTAATATCGCTAACTATAGTTTAAATCAAAACACTACTCCTGATTAACAGCATAACATACAATACAAATTAGGTTTTCTGAAAGCATTTGTTATTTTCAATAGATGCCTTGGTGATGTTAATGCATAAATTTGAGTACCTACCTGCAAGACAAATAGTTCCTGAGCCAACTGATAACAAGGTATAATGGCTGTCTGTCAAGCTGAAGAATCAAATCCTTGGTGGTCATTCCAACTGCAAGACTGAACCAAGACCTGCAAAGGATGATGGTGCAAATAAAATTGGTACTAGTAATTACTTTTTGAAATTGTAAATACACTATAGAGTTATACAGCACAGAAACAGACTGTTTGGTCCAACTTGTCCATGCCGACCAGACATCCCGATCTGACTTTGTCCCAATTGCCAGCATTTGACCCATATCCCTCTAAACCCTTGCTATTCCTACATTCATCCAGATGCCTTTTAAATGTTGTAACTGTACCCACCTCCACCGCTTCCTCTGGTAGCTCGTTCCATACACGCACCACTCTCTGCATGAAAGAGTTACCCCTCAGGTCCTTTAAAAATCTTTCTCACCTTAAACCTATGCCCTCTAGTTTTCAACTACCCCACCCTAGGGAAAAAGACCTTGGCTATTCACCCTATCCATGCTTCTCATGATTTTATAAAAAAACTCTACAAAGGTCACTCCTCAATCTCTGATGCTCCAAGGAAAAAATGGCTAAAAAGCCCTCTACAGCCTCTCCCTATAACTCAAACCCTCCAGTCCCAGCAATATCCTTTTAAATCTTTTCTGCACTCTCTCAAGTTTAACAAGATCCTTCCTATAGAAGCCTACACTTCTGTTTGTTTAACTCAAAAATAAACGACAAGAAATATTACAGGTTTGGAAATTAGTCTGTAGAAACACTGCTCTCAAGAATTACTAGAACAAATTTAAAACAGTAGAAATAACTTCAAAACATTACTAAGCCTAACACATCTAGTGTCAAGGACAGATGATTACAATGGAAGAGGCCATTTGGTAGTTCTCTTCTAGAAATATTTGTGATTGAGCATCAGACCAAGCTTCTCCTTTCGCACAAGGCACATACTCTGCTTGCAAAATTTGTCTAAAATCCAAGACCTGTAAAATTAACTGAGAATGACCAACTGGACCATTGAGAACCTAGCAATGAGCAGTGCTGTATTTCAGCAAGGTAACAGGACTCCCAGCCACCAAAATGTTGCACAATAGGTCAAAAATAAAGCATATTTTAGTGTTTTGACCAAGATAGAAGTGGTG
>NW_025966323.1:0-50000 GCF_021869965.1 Rhincodon typus
ATCAATGAGCAGTTGGTGAGCAAGTGCAGCTTGATAGTGTTGTTAATGATACCTCCCACCACTCGGCTGAAGCTAGAGAACAGACTGAAGGGGCAGTAATTAAGAGGGTGGGATTTGTCCCGTTTTCTCTTGCATAACATATTTGCACAAGTTTCCAGGTTGTCAAGTACATGCTAGACTTGTAACTATACTGGAATGACTTGTAGAGGAGCAGATGTTTTCAGGATCACTATTGGATTGTTGCCAGGGCCCATAGCTTTGGCAAAGTCTAGAGCTTGCTAATATTTCTTAAATGGTGTGGAGTGAAGCACTTTGGCTGCAGACTAGCATCTGTGATGCCATAGACCTCAGGAAGAAAGCAAGATTGATCCATTTAGTCCTCTCAACTGAAGACCATCGAAAATGCTTCAGCCTGGTTTGCACTGATGCGATGGGACTCCTTTATCATAGAAATTTGGATATTTGTGGAGCAACCTGCTCCAGCTGGTTTTTAAGTCCCATTAATTACCAAGTATTACTGTTACTGCATGTAGCAAAATTGCAGAGTTGAGATCTGATGTGTTCGTTGGGGGACCATTTAGCTCTCGATCATGTGCTACTTTGTTCAGCATTTATGATCTTGTGTGTTGCAGCTTCACCAGATTGATACCTGGTGATGTTCATGGCATGCCCTCCTGCACTTTTCATTAAACCAGGGCAGAATACCCAGCTCGATTGTGATGGTACAGTGGGATGTGTTGGGCCATAAGGTTACAGATTCTGTGGCTGATAGCTCAACACACCTAACAAATGCCCAGTTCTGTGCTGCTGTAGCTTTTACAAAATCTAATCTACTGAGCATGATAGTTAGTGGAACACAATACAATGTGAAGATGGAACTTTGTCTCAAGAAGGACTCTGCTGAGATAACACCTACAAATACTGTCATAGCAAGATGCATTCTCAGTAGGTAAATAAGACAGGAGAAGGTCCAGTAGGTTTTTCGCCATTGGTTCCCTTACTAATTACCACAGGCCTGGTCCAGCATCCATGTTCTTCAAGAGTCAACCAGCCTGGTCAGTAGTGGTGCTGATAATTACTGGTAAAGGACTTTGAAGCCTTCTCCCAACCAGAGATTGCTCTGTGCCCCTGACACCACCAGTGCTTCTTTCAAATGGTGTTCAAGATGGAGGATGACTGATCAATCAGCTGAGGAAGCCTGGGAGTTTGTAATCATCAGGAGGATTCTTTAGCCAGGTTGGACTTGATTCCATGGCCATTCACGTGGTCAGGTGTCAATGTTAAGGATGCCCAGGGCAATTCTCTCCCAACTTGTGTAGCACTATGCCATCACCTCTGGTCAATCTGTCCATCACGAGGGACAGAACATACCCAGGGATGGCAATAGTAGTGTATTGGACATAATCGTGAAATCATACCTTACAGACAATAACTATGTCTGGATGTTGCTTGACTAATCAATGGGACACCACTCCAAATTTTGGCACAAACTCCCGGATGTTGGAGTGGAGGGCATGAGGGGTGGCTGGGCATATTGGGCATTTGGCGTTTCCAGTGCCATAGCTAATTCTAGATGATCTACCAGTTTTATTCATTTTTTGACTTATTTTGCCCTTGTTATTTAATACAACTGATTGTTAATTGCCTGCTGAAATAGCCAGCTAAACCAGTCAGTCAGTCAGTCATAACAAGACGTGGAGATTTTCTGAAGAAGGGTCCAGACCCGAAACGTCAACTTTCCTGCTCCTCTGATGCTGCCTGGCCTGCTGTGTTCATCCAGCTCCACACCTTGTTATCTCCAGCATCAGCAGTTCCTACTATCTCTAAGAGTCAGTCATGTTGCTGTGGATCTGGATTAATTTGTAGGCTAGACCAGATAAGGATGGCAGATTTAAATTCCCTAAAGGCCATTTGTTGACTAGATGGGATTTTAACCACACTTCAGTAGTTTCATGAGCACTATTAACGAAACTTGCTCTGTATCACAATTTTTTAGATTAATTCAATTACAATTTAAATCACCTGATGTGGGATTTAGTCTCTTCTTTGGAGCACACTATTGTCCTCTTAACTACGACCAAAAAAACACCTGTCCATTCACATAACCATTATAATCCCAGATTATAATAAATAAACTGGCTTCCCTGCTTCTTAGAATGGCAGAATGGCTGAACGGCTGAACCATCATGCAGCACTGGACTTGACGCTGCACGTAATCCCAAAATGATCCACTGCTCCATCGGTATTTGGAAACACACATTAGTCTGAAGACAACATGCACTTTGGCAATTTATGTGTAGTCCTCTTGGATTGCCTGCAAGTCAAACATCATCCATTTGGGTAAAGAGCCTTTTTGCTTTCTAATTGACATAGGAAAGCAGTGTCACATGATGTGTTGGCTTGCTTATGAAGTGCAGGCACAAGCGATGTGATGAAATCTCCAGGAAAACATTTAAATCGGTTAGCATCTGTAATGAAAAGGTCATGCAATGACATTTTCTGGAATATGTCCAAAAGGAGTTGGCAAAGTTATCCCATAGATTTTTAAAAATCCTCATCAGCAATGGATATGTTGGCTCCAAAAAAGGTCATGACAACTCCCTTGGAGCCATCCAGGGGCTAGTGGGAGGACAGATAGATCTGTTCAATGCAATGCAAATTAGAAAACTGAACTTTAATTCCCAGAGATTCCAGGCCAATCCTGGTCACACTCTCTCAGCTGTCCATGACACTGCCACTGATTTTACCCGTTGGCCTTTTGTACAATTTCCCTTCAGATCTATTCTCCTAACCAGATCAGAAACTTCTCCTATAACTTGCATACCCACTCAGCTTGTATATGCATCAGTATTAACTTAACACCTTCTGCTGGACATGGTGGACAGAAACAGAGCCAACAGCAATTGCTTATGTCATCCTAATATTGTTCAATCATTTACCTGTAAATTATCAGGGTCTCCAGAAGAATGGTGGAAGTCTTCAAAAACAGTAGAAAAAGCTTTTTCAGAGTCTTTGGGGCTGGAAGCGGAGACAAGCCCAAAGCTTCAGCCAGGACGAGAATCCAGGTTGCAACTGTTGGCATCGTTTTGAACAGCACACTAACCAAATGAATTCACAACATGCCCCAACCCCAGAGTGAAAATGAAGTTGCACAATTCTGCACATTGGACTAAATTACAATTTGAGGCAATGCAAGAGGGACCTTCATAAATCAGTAAGTCAGTAACAAAAAAAAAAGTGGTCATGTTTATTAATGACTGATTAAACAGTAATCATTAATTCATCATGACTCAGAAAACCCTCAGATACAGAAGGGGGTGTGATACACTCACACGGAAGGAGGTGGCTAAGAAATTATATGCTGCAGAATGTGGGAGGATGTTAAAGAGAAAGCATGAGTTGTGAAGTTAATACACTAGTAGACATATAATCAATGCAAATTGATGGTGTGGCACACAAATGGGCTTCTTTGCTTCAACTTCCTTCACAGAATGTGTGCTTTGCTAGCTAGGTTAGCACTTATTGCCCTTGAAGTTGGTTGAGCGGTCTTTTTGACCTGCTGCAATCCTTGGGATGTGCGTGCAGCCAGAGTACTATTAGGAAAGGAGAGAATCAGTCTGTGATTGGAGGAGCAGAGAGCAGAATGAATATATATGGCTTCCTTCAGAGTGAACTGAATACCAACTGAGGCAGGGAGTCTGGTGAGGTGTAGGCAAATGAGATGCTATGTGTTGCCAAGCCAGTTGAGGAGGAAAAGAGGCTTTGTGGTGCTGAATGGGTGGAGGTGGAAAGCCTTTGCAGGCACCAGCCCCTAAAAGAACTGCAGGCAAAAAAAAGATAAGATTTTCAATTAGCTCTGCTCTTGGCAGAGCTTGTTAGTGGTCATGTTTATTCTTGACTGATTTTAAAAATATGATCAATTTATTTCTTAGCCTATTCTTTGGTCATCAAGCCATTTAGTTTTTTCATACTGTAATTTTTTTTGAAATTCTTGTTTAATGATGTACCAGACTTCAACTGTTTGACTTTTGCTCATCAGCCTCTTGCGTGATAAAAAATATTGACATATGGCCCCTTCTTGGAAAAGGCTGGACAATCCTTGTCGATATAATTTTACTTTCCTGGCTAAAATGGAAGCAGTAAAGTAAGATGGGACCTCTGCCTGTTACAAATGGAGCTGGACAATTCCTTCCTGAAGGAGCAGTTTCTTATTGGGAAGAGGTACCTTCACAAATCAATAAGTCAGAAAACAACCAACATTGAATCACACACTTCAGTTTTATGGAGATGGTAGGTAGGTCACTTGCCAGCTCCCTACAACCAAGAAGGGAAACAGATATTTAGAGAAGATATTATTTAGAAGTTTAAAGAAAAAAATCACCACGATAAAAAAATGCATTGTGTATCAAAACAAACATTCAAGATTTGACATTCCAAATAGTTCTTACACAGTTTTATTTTTTCCTCATGGCATTTTCATATCCACGCATCTGTCACGGTAATAAGAATGGAATACAGTCATACTCAGAATTTGCCACTTTATTTCAAGCCCAGGAACAAGACCAAGTAACACATTCTCTTCATCTTTGGAGGCCTGGTAATTTGTAAAGATTGGCTACTCAGGACTTGCATGCACAAGACCACTTCCAACTCCTTTGTCATTGGGTCAGGTCAAAGAACATTGCAATAACAGTAAGGTGATGTCTAAATTTCTTCAACTCCTTTATATGGCTTACAATATTTTGATGTCATTACAATTTACAGCATTCATTTGGATCCATTCACTGTGCAAAATGGGTGCCAAATCTCAGGTTTCCTGTTGTGTTTTAAGTAGCCAATTATACAACCAAGCAGTTTCCTTTCTAACACTATACCTAATTCATTTAGTTTACTTGATTGTTTTCAAAGAACTAGAAGTAGCCCATATAGCCTCTTGCACTTGCGCTTACATTCAGTAATATCTTGGTTGTCTTTGACCTCAACTCCACGAACCTGTCTAACCCCCATATCCTGGGATACCCTTATATTCTAGTTATGCATCATTAGTCTTGAATATAATCAACTCTCTGTAGAGATTTTCAAAGATTTACAATCTATGTAGCAAAGCAATTCCTCCCCTAAACAGTCTTTTTATCCTGTTCTAAAAACACCAGTTGTAAACTCCACAGCCAGGTAAAATAGCCTCTCAGTAACTACAGAGAAGGACTTTCATTCTTCTAAATACCAGAGAATATAGGCTTCTTTTAATTAAAATTTGCTTGTATGACAACATTTTATCCTTGGAATTAATTTTTTTTTTGAACTCCACTCAGAAACAAAAAAAAACTCCCAATCTCTAGCCTAAAAGAGCAATCCCTAATTTTAAGAGTTCCCTAATTGTGGATTCATTGCCAAGAAGAAAGAATCTTTTTGGGTCTCAACAAGTTGGACATTTCAGAAATCTTATGCATTTCAATTAAATCATCTCTCTTCTAAATTTCAGTGAAAATAACCAGCCTATCCAATCTTTCTTCATAAGACGACCAGCTCTTTCCAGCTATCAACCTAGTGAACTAACTGTAGTATGTACAGTTTTGATCACCATATTTCATTCTAACCTCTTCCCACTTGTGGGAGAGTAAAACTATAGGTCATTAAAGAAAGCAGTTACCAAGAAATAAGAAACTTTACCCAATTGAGACAATGTCAAACTCACCATCAAAGTGATTGGTTGAGGCAAACCGGATGGACTTGTTTAAGGGAAAATTAGATAAGTAAATGAGGGAAAGGATTTTGAGAGTTATGCTGATAAGGCTAGTTGAGGAAGAATGGGAGGAGGTTAAAGTGATGCCTAAATGCCAACACGGAGTCACTGGGTCAAATGGCCTACTCCTGTGCTGTATATCCAGTGTAATTCTGTGGACAAGTAAATTTAGCTCTAAAAGGTCTGATTTTATCACAAACTGGCTCACATAATTAATTTTTCTGCTAAAATGTGTGGCTGGTTGTTCTGTATTTTGATTGTACACTAAATTAAAATCACATTCTAGAGTTGCTCAATGTCAGTTAAGGAAGCTTCATGAACCCACCGCAATAGAGACTGCCAAAGATTTAATGTGCAGATATTAAATAGCCATTTTGTAATAGCAGATAGATTAGATTCTAAATGACTGTAATGAAAAAGTCCTTCAAAAAAGTCACAAACCAAATGAACAAGTTAGAGGTCACAGGGAAAATGCATCAGAAGCTGAAATATATTCATTCTAAACAGCTGGAATTATTAACACATTCCATATCCAATCAGGGAACTCAGGATCAGGAGGAGCAAATTCTCAGAGCTACTAAATGAATAATCAGGCAAATTCAGAATGAAACAGCAGATGACTGTGTGTGACAATCATGGAGGAAATGATAAAGTCATTACAACATAGAAGGCAGCCACTCAGCCCATCATGTTCGTGCAGACTCTCTGTAGAGAAAGCCAATCATTTCAATACTTCTGTTCTATCCACACAGCACCAGAAGTTTATTTCCCTCCAGTGCTATTCCAATTTCCTTTTCAAATTATTTGTTAACACTTCCACCAACCCATTACGTAGTGTCCAGGTCACCATTATTTGCTGCAGAAAAAGGGCGTTGGTGTTCTTTATCACAGGAACTCTTGCATCTCATAGTCAAAACCTCAAACCCCACAAAATCAGCTAATAGGAATGGCTTTTCTTTGTGTAGTTGATCAAAGCTTGTCATAATCTTGTACATCAAATCTCTCTACAACCTAATTTGGTCCCCAGTGAAGAATCCCAGCTTCCAACTTCTACACGGTTTCTCCCTGACCAAGGTTTTGCCAAAATGCATCATTTGAATTTTTCAATACCAAATTCTTTTTGCTACTAGCTTGCTTATTATTATGCTAGCCATGTCCTAATGCACTCCACTGGAATCATCCTCTTAGTCTGCCACACGCAAATTTGGTATCATTTACTAATCCTGGAGCATACCACCAACTGCTATCCTCCAGTCTTACAAAGTATTTATCACAATTCAGTATCATCTGTTCTTATGCCAATTTTATCCAAGCTGGTACTGATACCTAATGTACCATCAGCCTCATGATTTTTTTTCAGCTTTTAATAAATCTCTACTGCTGAGAGGACCGAAGGATGGAAAGAGAGAAAGCCAGAGGGGGGAGAAATAGAAAGATCTGTGAAAACAGACCTCAAATTGAGATTGGGTTGCTGGTCATCCATCTAAAAGAGAGGCCCCCAATGTCTTTTCAAAAATCAAGTTTTCCAACAATAAAGGGCCATAAACACTATCCTTCATCTCCCTGAAAGCTTTACAAGCCTTTTCTCCCAAAAAGTCATTGGACTTTCTGTTAACAACAGGTAAACCACAGCACACATTAAACTGCTGACCTCATTTTCCAAGATACCAAGCGATGAAAACACTTTGCAATCGGAAGGCATTCAAACAGTTATATTCTTAGCAATTCGCAGCAACCCGAACACCTCAGACCCAGGGCTTTCCTTACCAATTTGCATATTTTTATACTATAGTACATAAATCTCCATACTGTGAACTCTAAATGCAACATGTTAGAATGTTGCTTCCTTTCTGTTTTCCCTTCGTTTGCATCTGGGGGTCATGTTGGATTTTTAAGTTTTCAAACGTGTTAGCATTGGAAACAAATTTTTGAAGAGTTGCTTAATATCCTGGAAGAGAAAGTGCCCAGTCTTTACCACCTTTCAGCTATATTTCCATTATATCCTCATACATCACATCATCACACAACTAACTGTGCTTGCAGCTCACCAATCTTTTTCACCATACTTCTGTATATGTACATTAGTGTAAACTTGTCTTGGTATCCCTCATTTTTCTTAAAAGAAGAAGGACTAAGTAACTACTTTCTTCTCTAGTATGATCCAGCAGATTCCTTTTTGAACTTTATTCCGCTTTTCCACATCTATTTGCTATTGCCCATCTTCCTGCCAATATACTTTAAAATCTAAAGTAGAAATAGCATGTGTAAATTTATTTAAATCTCAACAAAAAAAGAAAGAAAAACAAAATCAAAAAATCTCCACTCGTACAAGATGTTCTTCAAAACTGGCATTGGTTAATGCACCATTTTCTTTTCAAATTCCCCAGACAGATCAACTATTATTTTCTTGCTAGTTTTACATCAGTCAAGTTGTGTACAGGACAATAATGTAGAGATTTAAAAATGCAAATGAAAGCAAATTAATTTTAATTTTAAGTCTGTCAATTTCCACCAAATGCATTTTCTCATGAATGTAACAATGTACTACAGAAATTCTCAGTAAAGTACATACTTTTAGATGTTAACCCACGAAGCATGTACATGTACCCACAGAGCAAAACGGAAGAAAAAAAAAGTCATCCTCACTGATTTAATAGTTGAAAAGGCTTTTAACTGTGAATTAACATTAATACTGCATTCTCCATGGCAAATCGTCTATCAAAGTCCACATGCAAAGCAGTCTCCTCTCACACTGTATAATGTTGGCTTTCTACTCAAATTGGCATTCTTGCAAATTGTCCTGATGACCACAAGACAAAAACTTCAACATAAATGTACTTTCTCATTAATATTAAAGTTCAACACTACAAATGACCAGAAGCAATTCCATTACATTATCCAACCCACCAATATACACCGTAGTATCAGGAAATTAAAGACATAAACATCTGTCAAGTTAATATTTGCTCAAAAACAGTGTTACTTGTATTCTATCTTTAAATTTAGAAAGGTATTTCTTCCACTGCAATTAATACTGAGGCTCACGCACAGCTGTTTGTTTCATTCAACATAAACGAAAGGTTTCGGTGTGGCGAACAGACCAGTGTCACATGCAGCTGATAGACCATAAAATTGCGTGTTTGAAGAAATTTATCAAATTACCCAAAGTTTAAATAATCTGAAATAAAAGCTTCATTTTCTTCAAGCATGCTTACAATAGATCATAAATTCTATTGGCATTTATGCATAGGAAATTGGAACAGATTTAAAGATTTCAGTCAGGTTTAACCAGATCATGTAAACTTTACAACGGATAATAAGTTCATTTCAAAAAGCAAACTGACCAGCCACTTTATCACCATGTCAGACAAAATTGTCAGTAAAGATTTTCAGTCCTGCCAAAGTACTGAAACGGTTCTTATCAAAATCACCAATGATATGCAAAAAACTGAGACAAAATTCTGCTATTCCTGTTCATCCTGCCTACAGCCTTCAGCACACCATTCTCCTCAAATGCCTCTCTACGACTATTCAGCCAAGTGGCACGACACTTGCATGTTTTGATTCTTAGCAACCTAATCATAGCTAGTGAATCACCTGCAGTGGTTTCTGTTCCTGCTCTTGCACCGTTGCCTGTAGTGTCCCCAAAATGCCTATCCAGAGGTTTTCTCCTATATTTCATCTACATCATCCAAAAACACTTATTTTTCATGTTTAAGTTGGCATCACACAGTGAAGCAGAGGTATCACTTCTTGACCCCTCCACTGTCACTAAATTGTCAAACTGATTGTTTGATGTCCTGCACTGAATAAGCAAAAGTTACTTCCATTCCTGTTCCAAACAACCATCTGAGGCTGAACAAGACAACTTGCATCCCTCGTAACATTTTGATCCAGAGAGGACATTTTTGTAAATTATCCATTTACAGGAGGAGGGGCTTGCTGGCTAGGCAGCATTTATTGCTGATCCCTAATTACCAAGAGCACAATTAAGAGTCAACCAGATTGCTGTAGGTCTGGAGTCACATGTAGGCCAGACCAGGTAAGGATGGCAGATGTCCTTCCCTAAAGGACACTGGCCAACCAGATGGGCTTCCATCCCAACCCCACATTCGACAATGGATTTGTGGTCGTAATTGGGCTCATAATTCCAGATTTTTATTGAATTCAAATTTACCATCTGCTGTGACAGGATTCAAACCTGGGCCCCCAGAATGTTACCTAGGTATCTGGATTAACAGCCCAGTGATAAATGACTAGGCAATCACTAGACCCACACATATCGACACTATCACTATGGCTACACATTTCCATTTCTGTAGCATCATCCAACTCATCCATACCTTAACTACCTCTAAAATTGGTCACTCCATTCCAGTTCTAGCCAGTCTCCCACATTCTACCATACCTTGGCACTCAAGGGTTTAAGATAGTGTGGCAACGGGGTCTAAACCAGAGTAGTAGGTCAGCAAGTGAAATGACCAAGAAGAAGTTAGAGACTAAAGTCAGTAAGGCTAAGAGGAAGAACAGACAGAGACAGGTTACTGACCACAGCAGGACTAGCTACTCCCAATTCCTCCGCTGCCAACGCATCTGCTCCCAAGATGGGGCTTTCTACTCCCACACATCCCAGATGTCCTCCTATTTCAAGGACCATAACTTCCCCCCTCCAGTGATTAAAAATGCCCTCAAACGCATCTCTTGCATTTCCTGCACTTCTGCCCTCACATCGCCTCCCCCCAACAAAAACAAAAACAAAAATAAAGACAGAATCCCCCTTGTCCTCACATACCACTCCACCAACCTCCGCATCCAACGTATCATTCTCCACCACTTCTGCCACCTGCAATCCAACCCCACAACCAAAGATACATTTCCCACCCTACCCCTATCTGCCTTTCGCAGGGATCACTCGCTCCACGACTCCCTCATCCGCTCCACACTCTGCACTAACTCCACCATACCCAGCACCTTTCCCTGCAACCGCAGAAAGTGTTACATCTGCCCCTACACTTCGCTCTGCCTCACCTCCATTCAAGGCATCAAACAAACCTTCATATCAGACAGGGGTTCACCTGTACGTCAATGTGGTCTATTGCATCTACTGCATCCAATCTGGCTTCCTCTACATCAGTGATACCAAGCGGAGGCTTGGAGACTGCTTTGTACAGCACCTGCACTCTGTTCGCGACAAACACCACCACCTTCCGGTCGTGAACCATTTCAACGCCGCCTCCCAGTTCCTAGGCGACATGTCCATCCTGGGCCTCCTCCAGCGTCACAATGATGCCACCTGCAACTGGAGGAGCAGCACGTTATATTCCACCTCAGGAGTCTACAGCCCAATGGTCTAAATGTGAATTTTACCAGTTTCAAAATGTCCCCACCCCCAGCCTCATCCCATGACCAACCCTCCCTCTCATCCCCGCCTCCTTTACCTGACACAACCTGTCTGTCTTCTCTCCCACCCCCACCTCACCTGACCAATCCCCTCCACTCCCTACCTGCACTCACCTATCACCATGCCACCTACCTTCCCCAGCCCCATCCCTTCTGTCTCTATTTACTTCTGAGCTCCCTTCCCCCTTCCCATTTCTGAAGAAGGGTCCCGACCCGAAACGTCAACTTTCCTGCTCCTCTGATGCTGCCTGGCCTGCTGCATTCCTGCAGCTCTGTACTGTGTTGTCAAGAACTTTAACAAGGTGTTAGGAGGGCTAAAAAAGGGCTAAGATGTGCTTGGCAAATAGGATTAAGGAAAATCACAAGGATTTTCCTACACATGTAAGGAGCAAAAGGGTAGTTAGAGAACAAGTGGGTCTACTTGAGGGCAAAAGGAGAAAATTTATGCACAGAGATGGAGGATATGGGTGAGGTTCTTAATGAATACTTTGCATCAGTATTCACAAAGGAGAAGGATATGCCTGATGGTCAGTTTAGAGAGGGCTATGTTAATATTCCAGGGCATGCCAATATTAAAAAAAAAGGTGTTGGATGTTTTGGAGATGATGGGATCTATCCCAGAATACCGAGCAAGGCGAGGGAGGAAATTGGTGGGACCTTATACAAAAGCTTTGCATCCTCTTTAGTCACTGACAGTTTTCCAGTCCTCTAGGACCTCACCTACGTTGTTCCTTTGTTTAAGAAGTGCAACAGGGATAATCTGGGAAATTACAGGCTGACAAACCTTACTGGAGTAGGAGGGAAATTATTGGAGAAGATTCTTAGAGACAAGATTTATTCACATTTGGAATAATGTGAACTTATTAGCAACAGGCTTTTTCATAGAATTCCTAAAGTGTGAAAACAGGCCCTTCGGCCTAACAAGTCCACACCGACCCTCAAAGCATCCCACCCAGACCCATTCCCTTATAACCCACCTAATCTACACATCCCTGACCGCTATGGGCAATTTAGCATGGCCAAATCACCCAGCCTGCAGATCTTTGGACTGTGGGAGGAAACTGGAGCACCCGGAGGAAACACATGCAAACATGGAGTGAGTGTGCAAACTCCACACAGACAGTTGCCTGAGGTTGGAATTGAACCCAGGTTCCTGGCGCTGTCAGACAGCAGTGCTAACCACTGAGCCACCATGCCGCCCCCAAAAGCACAACCCTGTGATGGCTGGGCTTTGTGTAGGAGAAGTCATGACTCTCAAATGTGATGAAGTTTTTTGAGGAAGTCACAAAAGATGATTGATGAGGGCAGAACAATGGATATTGTCTACATGGACTTTAGCAAGGCCTCTGTCAAGGTCCATCATGGCAGTCTGATTCAGAAGGTGAAGACACAGAGTCTATGGTGAGCTGGTAAGACGGATACAGAAGTGGCTCAGGTCATAGAAGACAGAGTAATAGTGGAAGTGTTTTTCCATATATACAAATGATTTGGAATGTAGGTGGCATGATTAGTACATTTGCAGATGACGCAGAGGTTGGGGAGCTGTGAATATTGAGGAGGATTGCCAGAGGATACAGAAGGACATATAGATAGACTGGAGAATTGGACAGAAAAATGACAGATGGAGTTTAATCTGAACAAACGCAAGATAATACATTTTGGAAGGTCTAATGCAGGAGACAAGTATACAGAAAATGGCAGAACGCTTAGAAGCATCAATATACGGAGGGACCTAGGCGTACAGATCCACAGTTCTGTGAAAGTGGCAAAGGAAGTCCATCACGTGGTCAAGAAAGCCTATGATGTTTGTTTTCAACGGTCGGAATACTGAATATAAAAAGTGGCAAGTCATGTTGTAGCTGTGTAGAGCTTTATTTCGGCCAGATTTGGCATGTTACATACAGTTCTGGTTGCCACACTACCAGAAGGATATGAAGGCTTTGGAGAGGGTATAGAAAAAGTTTACCAGTATGACGTCTGTTTGGGAGGGTATTAGCTATGAGAAGACAAGCACCGTTTGCTTTCACTTGTGAGCATCGGAGGTTGAGGGGGTGGCCTAATAGAGGTTTACAAAATTATGAGAGAAATGGATAGAATAGATAATTGGAAGAACCTTTTTCCCTTTTAGCTCCAGATTAAGCAGTGCCTCAATTTTTAAATTCTCATTTTAGGTTTCAAATCCATCCACAGCTTTACTATTCTAACCTCATCCAATCTGACAATCTTTGGAGATTTCAATAGACCTCCAATTGCAGCCTTGAGTCACCTGATTTTAAATGCTCCACTATTGACTTTACCTGCCAATCCACTAATGTCTGGAATTCTCTCACTCACCCTCTGCACCTTTGTTGCTTCCTATAAACCTTTTTCTCCTTGCCCAAAAAGCCTTTTATAGCTTGGTGTCAAAGGTTATTGATAATGCTCCTGTGAATCAGATTGGGATATCTTCCTATAGTGTTTGCAACATACATATTATCATTAACAGATTATTATGTTGTAAATTATAAATGGCAGTAAGCTTAGCACTGTGGATCAGCAGAGAAAGAGAAATTGATAGTACAGATAGAGAGAAATTATTTCCTTTGGTGCAGGAGTCCCAAACAGGAGAGTACGGCTTTAAAATCAAAGACTCAAGACTTGTGTCAGAAAGCATTTTTCCATTCTTACAAAGAGAAACATTGAAGCAAGGAGCAAGAAAACATTATATGGCCCTTCCAGCTTGCTCCATTACTCAATATGATCGTAACTTAAAACACACACACCAACAGGTTCAAGAACAGCTTCTTCCCTGCTGTTATTAGATTTCAGAATGGACCTCAAAATTTCAAATCTAATGCTGATATTGCTTTTTGTGCATCTTCTTTGCAGCTATAACTGTATTCCTTGCTCTGTTCAATCACCCTATGATTTTTATATGTTATGATCTGCCTGTACTGCTCATGAAACAAAAAAAAACTTTTCAGTGCACTTAGGTACATGTTACAATAGTAAATCAAATCAAATCAACTGATCCTCTATCTCAATGCCATATACTGATTTTCTCCCCATACCCCTTGATACCTTCAATATCTACCCCTTTCTTGAATATGTTCTATGACTTGGTCTTCACAGCCTCAGTATGACTTCACACACAAAGGCTGGTGAACCTCAAACTTTTCTCCCAAAGGCTATTGTGGATCAATCAATTCAAAATTTCTGAATAGAGACTGAAATTTTACACACGGTTGAGGCTTGGGAAACAAGGCAAACAGGTGGAGTTAAGACACAGATTTGCTCTGATCTAATGGCAGAATGGCCTGATACTTCTCCAATATAGATCCAACATCTTGACAACGTGGAAGAAGCATAACAGATGCTATTTCTCTTCGACATCTGCTTTCCAGAAATGTTGAGTTACAGTGCAACATGCTGAATCTGACCTCCAGAATACTAAAGTATTTCAGGAATCTGTTTGGTAAAGGTACGACCATAATTGCACATGATGGAACAAATCCGGATCATTGAAATCCATTCAACTCAAGGTCTGTCCACAGTATGATCTACTGAGGCAACTGAGTGGTGTGCACATCCATTTGAAAATTGAACCCACAATCCCAAAAATGAAAAGCAAGACCAGTTGTTATCGTGGACAAGTCACCATGGAGATGCATGCAGTCAACAAATAGGATGGAGCCTAAAAATGGAACATTTTCAAAACAACAGTAATTCACTGGAAGTTAATTACAGATTACCAACACAAAAGTGAAACCTAACTAAGGCAGTACCATCCAAGAGATATGGCATAGAAGAATGGAGTGGTCTACTTTAAACCGTGGCTAATATGAATATGGTGCTAGGGTCTCAGTCACAGCACGCTACCAACTACACTAACTTTGAAGTATAGACGTGGTGGTGGAGCAGGGCTCCTAACTGCAGCTCCTTCGGCAGCTTTTCTTTCTTCTTGTTTTTTCTTTCTCTACTTATCTTCCTGGTAATAGAGGCAGTGGCAGCAACGGCAGCTGTAGGTGGACTTTGACGGTGCGCCATGAGTCAATAGGTGTGCCCGAGCGGAACTCTGGTGTTTGGCGGCATCGCAGCTTCATCGATATCCGGAGCAGTACCAGAGGGGACTTTGCAGCGAGTTGGCTAACGCAGCAACAGAGCGTGGCAGCAGCTGGGGCCCAGTACGTGTGCAGAATGGTGGGAGCAGCTGGCGGCAAAGGATAGCGGCAGCAGTACAGCAATGTTTTGGGCCGAAGCCATGGAAGTGACGGTAAAGCCTGCCGTGCCTGATGGAGGTCAGCAGTGGCAGTTGGTGGCGAAGGCGGCTGGCGAGCAACAGCAAGTCTTTTAGCCCAGTGCAGGTGAAAGCATGCCCAGCGCACGGGAGAGCTAGCTCTGTTAGGGAAAGCCCAGCTTGGAGCGACTGCAGGCCCATGGCTTAAGAATGGACTGTAATGTTTGACGACTTAAATTTTATTTTTCTACTTTTAGACTAAGACGACTGTAGTGCTGAATTTTTCAATTTTTTTTTTATTTTTGTACTTCTGTAACAAAGACTTTGTATCTAGGTACTTTGTACCTAAGATGGTGCCCTGTGTGGTGACATTGTACACTGTACTCCTGTACCCCGTCCTTGAGTACACATGGACAGAAACTAGATAAAAATAATTCAATGAGTTTTGAGCACAAAGCTGAGCAGCAGTATTCATTCAAGGGATATGGCTGTCATCATTGTTAAGGCTAACTTATCTCTGACCTGTCAGAAGGTTGTCATGAACTGTCTTTTGTGGCTTGCTGGGCCATTTCAGAGGGCATCAGTATGGATCTGGAGTCATCTAAAAGCCAGATGAGTGAAGAATGGCACATTTACGATTAGAACATAGAATAATACAGCACAGTACAGACCCTTCGGCCCACAATGTTGTGCCGAACTTTTACCCTAAACCCAAGGTCTATCTAACCTCCACCCCCTACCTTATACTATCATCCATATGCCTATCTAATAGCCACTTATATGCCCCAAATGAGGCCGACTCCACTACCCGCTCTGGCAATGCATTCCATGCCCCGACCACTCTCTGAGTAAAGAACCTACCTCTGACGTCTCCCCTATATCTGCCTCCACTCACTTTAAAACTATGCCCCCTCGTAATAGCTACCTCCACCCTAGGAAAAAGTCTCTGGCTGTCCACTCTATCTATACTTCTGATCATTTTGTACACCTCTATCAAGTCACCTCTCATCCTTCGTTGTTCTAAAGAGAAAAGCCCCAGCTCTCTCAACCTTTCCTCGTAGGACCTTCCCTCCATTCCAGTCAACATCCTGGTAAATCTCCTCTGCACCTTTTCCAACGCTTCCACATCTTTCCTGTAATGAGTCGACCAGAACTGGACACAATACTCCAGATGTGGCCGAACCAGGCTTTTGTATAGCTGGAGCATAACTTCACAGCTCTTGAACTCAATCCTTCTATTAACGAAAGCTAACACACCACACGCCTTTTTAGTAACTCTATCCACCTGGGTGGCAGCTTTCAGGGAACTGTGGACATGAACCCCAAGATCCCTCTGCTCCTCCACACTGCCAAGAATCTTTCCGTTAACCTTGTATTCTGCTTTCAAATTTGTCCTTCCAAAATGAAATCACCTCACACTTTTCAGGGTTAAACTCCATCTGCCACTTCTCAGCCCAGCTCTGCATTCTATCAATGTCCCTTTATAACCTAGAACAGCCCTCCACACTATCCACAACTCGACCCACCTTCGTATCGTCCATGAATTTACTAATCCACCCTTCCACTCCTTCGTCCAAATCTTTTACAAAAATCACAAATAGAAGAGGACCCAGAACAGATCCTTGTGGTACACCACTCGTAACTGAGCACCATGTTGAGTATTTTCCATCCACTACCACCCTTTGTCTTCTAAGCGTCAGCCAATTTTGAATCCAATCTGCCACATTTCCCCCTATCCCATGCCTCCTTATCTTCTGCATGAGCCTATCATGGGGAACCTTATCAAACGCCTTACTTAAATCCATGTATACCACATTCACTGCTCTACCTTCATCCACGTGTTTGGTCACCTCCTCAAAGAATTCAATAAGGTTTGAGAGGCATGATCTACCCGTCACAAATCCATGCTATCACTAATCAAACTGCCTTTCCAAGTGATCATAAATCCTATCTCTCAGAGCCCTTTCCTATAATTTGCCCACCACTTACCTAAGACTAACTGGCCTGTAATTTCCAGGGTTATCCCTATTTCCTTTTTTGAACAAGGGAATGACGTTTGCCTCTCTCCAATCTTCCGGCACTATATCCGTGGACACCGAGGACGAAAAGATCATCGCCAAAGGCCCTGCTATCTCTTCCCTCACTTCCCATAGAATCTTTGGATAAATCCCATCAGGCTAGGGAGAATTATCTGTCAAGTTCCTCAAAATTCCTAGTACATCTTCCTTACTAACATCCACCTCCTCTAGCCTACCAGCCTGTTTCACACTGTCCTCCTCTACAACTAGGTCCCTCTCAGTTGTGAATACCGAAGAAAAGTATTCATTAAGGACCTCTCCTATCTCTTTGGGCTCCATGCACAAATTCCCTTTACAATCCTTGATAGGCCCTACCCTTTATCTGGTCATTCTCTTATTCCTCACGTACGTGTAAAAAGCCTTGGAGTTTTCCTTGATCCTATCTGCCAAGATTTTTCTCATGCTCCCTTATAGCTCTCCTAAGCCCTTTCTTCAGCTCCTTCCTGCATAACTTGTATCCCTCTAGAGCCTTTTCCATTCCTGGTTTCTTCAACCTTATACAAGCATCCTTCTTCCTCTTAACCAGTCAGTCAACCTCTCTTGAGAACCAAGGCTCCCTCACTCGACCGCTTCTTCCCTGCCTGCTAGGGACAAACATATCGATCGCACGCAGTATGCATTCCTTAAACAATCTCCACATTTCAATAGTGCTCTTCCCTGATAGCATCTGTTCCCATTTTATGTTACCCAGTTCTTGCCTAACAGAATTATAATTACCCTTCCCCCAATTATAAACCTTACCCTGCTGTATGTACCTATCCTTTTCCATGACTATTGTAAAAGTAACAGAGTTATGATCGCTACCGCCAAAATGCTCTCCTACCAACAGGTCTAACACTTGGCCCCGTTCATTGCCAAGCACCAAATCCAATGGCCTCTCCTTTTATGTATTTCAGCAAGGTGTTCAACAACCTTCCACATCGTAGACTAGCTAGCAAGGTTAGATCACGAGGAATCCAGGGAGAGATAACCATTTGGATACAAAATTGGCTTGAAGACAAGAGACAGAGGAAGGTGGTGAAGTGTTTTTTTTGCACTGGAGGTGTGACTAGCTGTGTGCGACAAGTAACAGTGTTGGATCTGTTGTGTTTTGTCATTTATGTAAATGATTTGGATGTGAATATAAGATGTATGGTTAGTAAGTTTGCACGATAACAAAATTGGTGGTGTAGTGGATACTGAACAAGAGTGCAACGGGCCAATGAGCCGAGGAATGGCAGATTGAGTTTAATTTAGTGGTCACGGACCTCCAGTCCAAAAATCAGCCCTCACCACCACCCTCGTCTCCTACCTTCAAGTCAATTTTGTACCTAATGCGGAACCTTGTCGAACACTTTGCTGAAGTCCATATAGACAACTTGACGTGACACTACCTGTCCATCTCCTTCCTCACCTATCTGCCCTACCCTTCCCACTGACCAATCCCCACTACCCCTATCTGCATTCACCTATCGCTATCTCACCTACCTTCCCCCAGCCCCATCCCTCTTCCCTCTATTAGTTTCCCAGCTGAAGTATCTAGGCCCGAAACATTGACACTCCTACTCCTCTAATGCTGCCGGATCTCGTGTTCCTCCAGCTCCACACTGTTTCGACTCAGATTCCAGCATCTGCAGTTCTCGCTATCTCCTAGCGTACGTCCATAGCTCTGCCCAATTTGTCCTTGCCATTCCAAAGACACGTAAATCCTGTCCCTCAGAATCCTGTCCAACAACATACCCACCACTGACATCAGGACCACCGTTGTAATTCCCTCGCTTTTCCTTATCATTTTTCTTAAACGATAGAAGCACATTGACCAACCTTCAGTCTTCTGGCACGTCACCCATGGCTATCAAAGATACACATGTCTCAGCAAAGGACCAAGCAATCACTTCCCTAGCTTCCCATAAAGTTCTGGGGTAAACTTGATCAGGTCCTGGAGATTTAGCCACCTTTATCTATTTTAAGACGTCCAGCACCACCTCCTCTGTAGTATGGACACTTTTTCAAAGATCTCAAGCATCCATATCCTTCACCACTGTAAACACTGATGTGAAAAACTGGATAGCCTGGAAAAGTTTGAGAACAGTATTCTACATGAATATCAGGCTTTTGTTTTTGTGATGAAAAGTGAACTCTAATATATATTACGTTTTTCAATGTTGTGGATATCAAATTTGTGGCAGAAGGGTGTTGGGGTTTTGTTTTTGAGAAGAGGTTAATAATTAACTAGGTCAGTCTTTTTAGAACCACAATTTTAAAGCTATATGCATAGGAGAGGAGAGATGTCCAATGGTCTTCTGGAGAGTCAGTGGAAATTTGTTTATCTTGTGGGGTTTCACACAGTAGAGCAAGTCCTCATACATAAAATCACAAAAAGCTCGCATACAAAACAAGTAACGTAATGGGGAAGACAAATGGAATGTTGGGCTTTATTTTAAAGGGAATGGAGTATTTAACTCAGCAAGTCTTGCTAAAACTATAAGACATGAGTCAGGCCACAAATGGAATACTGTGAACAGTTTTGGGCCCCTTAGTAACCTGCAATGATATCATGGATTGGAGGCAGTCCAGAGAAAGTTCACTAGGTTCATAAAGAGTATAGAGGGACTATCTAATGAAGAGAGGTTAGTAGTTTGGCCTTTTACTCATTCTTCGATATTCCAATGAGAAGTGAAGTTATTCAGACACACAAGATTCTTCAGGGACTTGACAGGCGCAGAAAGGTTGTTGCCACTTGTGGGAAAATCTAGAACCAGAGGGCATAATCTCAGAACAAGGGTCACCCGTTTAAGACAGAGATGAGGAGGACTTAAATGAAACCTCTGTTTTCTTGTTAAAACCAAATCTGTAGTCTGGTATGTTTATGTTTCAGCAAGAGACAACTATATAAAACTTTTAAAAAATATAATCTATCAAGCCTGATTTAATTCTGGTATCTAACTTGACCTGGTTGTAACTTTAGCTGGAATGATAAGAATCATGATATTTTTAATGAACTGGATCATTTTACTCTGAAAAAACACTTCAGGGAGATTTGATTCAAATTTTAAAACAGTATATATTCATGGCTGTCAAAAGGTACTATGTGAATTAAGTAGGTTGAGTATAAAGGGACACGTACAAACTATTTAAGCATAGAACTAGGTTAAACGAAAGATTTTTCTTTTCGAAGCAGATCATGGAGAAAAGGTCAGCTCATGCCACACAAGTGTGGATTCATGTTTAAAAATGGAGCTGAACAAATTAATGGTTGAGGTTGATTGTCATAAAAACTACATGGGATGTTTGTGAAATGCTTCATGGTCACTGTGGTTTCCTGGAACTTGTTTTTGATCTCTTTTTAGAGAGATGTTGTGTGTCAGCGAGGGATTTCTCAGAATTGGCCCAGGGTCATCTTTTAAAGACAGTTGTTCAGCCTCTGATGAGGTACAATGCCAGTAATGCATGGAGATTAGGATTCTCAAATTTGAACATGACTAAGAGACAGATGCAATACGGCATTTGCTATTTTCCTGTCTATGAGTTTCTATCAGTGACTGCTATGCAGGATGGAATTACTATTTCAGCTTTCATAGTGAAAGCTATCCTGATGCTGAGTACAGGCATTGACTACATAAAAGGAAAAACAGCCCCTCAAAAAAAGACTTTGGGGAGATTTGATCAAGATATTTAAAATAGATTACTAAATACTAATTATGGTGGCCTCAAAGATATACAATATGAATCAAGTACTAAAGGGACACATACAAATTATTTAAGCATAGCACTGGGTGAGAAAACATTCTGCTTCATTCTGCAGCAGATCATTGGAACAAACTGCCAGCTGATGCAGCAACTGTGGATTCACTGCAAATGTTTAAAAAGGAGCTGAACAAATTGTGAAATGCTTCATTGTCAGTGTCGTTTCTTGGAACTTGTTTTGATCTCCTCCCCCACCACCCCAAAAATAGAGAAAACCATTTCCTGGATAACAGCTGTTTTAGCCAGGTAACTCTTCAAACTACTGAATCACTTTCCAACAAAACATGTTCATGCTGACTAGCCTCAAAATATAAAGTATAGAGCATGACAATCTGCATTCAAGTAAACTGCAGTAATGTTTTTAATCTGAAGTCATGACAACAAACAGTAAAGCCATAAGAAGGAAACAGCACACATGATGCTAGAAATGCAAAACGATTGTTTTGAGATAGCATGCGTTCCGATGTATGAATTTGGAACAGCAGAAAGCCACGCTGCCCCTCGGGTCTGGCCACCATGCACATCATTGTTGAGAGGATTACTGTGCATTGTCACCTATCCTGATAACCTACATAAATGTGGTACACGTGGTCGACATTCAGTAGGGTGAATACGTGGAGAAAATCCACTGATAGATCAGTCAATTCAAAAGTGGTCAGCATAGAGAGATGGAAAGAAGAAACAGATGTTCCTTCAATGACCTTTTTTGGATAGGATTCACAAGGAATTAAATACTAGAATTTTTAAATTAAAAAAAAACACAGAAGCACTGCACACACTCAGCAGCCCTGGCAGCAGGCATGGCAAGAAAAATGGAACTAGCATTTCTAGTCACCTTTCTGATGCCGAGTACATCCAGCATAGTATTCGCAGGCATTGAGAAACAGATTGATTGGCCTGCTTAGGTGCTATAAATTCCCATGGTCAAGAGAACACTATCTACAGCAGGAAACAAAAACTGTCAATGGTCCAGAAATCCAACATGCAATTTATTTTATATATAGCAGAAAGCTGCTCAAGTACATTCACAGAGATAGTAAAGAAGATCAACATTGTAATGGTAATAAGTGCAGTAGGAGGAAAAGTATTTAGCCTCACTAACAATGAGCTAATCAAATTTTATCACTTTATAGTCACAGCACTCAAACACTTAATCACTCATAGCACTTGTAGTGTGCTCCTTCCAGGTCAATTATTGCCGTAATTTCCAACATCTGATTTTGACATCAGTCTCTTTCCTGGAGATTTCATATGAAGAAATGCTCTATTGTTATTACAGAGTACAAATCAATTGCTGAAATAAGGAAATTCTGTTGAGCAACAGCTGGGAACTTGTAGCTTATGACACGTTGAATTGGTCTGAAAATTTCAAAATATTCCATGTGCACACAGCACTTGAACATGCAGACCTGTTCATCCTTCTAAGTTATCTTATAATGATGTGAAATGACAAGGGTATGTAGAGAAGATTTGGGTTATCCATGGAAGAACTGCAATGCAGACAATGTTCCACATACCCTAAATCCCACCTCACCCCAAGGACATCAATTTAGGTGTGAAATTTTATTGAGACTTGTTCAGGGGTGATATATTTGGTTATTGTCCCAAGAATTGTGGAAGTCAGGGTACTTGTCAATGTAACTAACACTGACTACTTATAGTGTCATACAGCACAGAAACAGACCATTCAGTCCAGCTCATTCGCACTGACCAGACATCCCAATCTGACCTAGTTGCACTTGTCAGCTTTTGGCCCATATCCCTCTAAACCCTTCCTATTCATGTACCCATCCAGATGCCTTTTCAATGTTGTAATTGTACCCACCTTCACCAGCTCCTCTGGCAACGTATTCCATACATGCACCATGCTGTGTTAATAAGTTACCCTTAAGGGTCTTTTTAAATCTTTCTCCTCTCAACTTAAACCTACGCCCTCTAGTTTTGGACTCCCCCACCCTAGGAAAGAGACCTTGGCCAATCCACATCCCTCATGATTTTATAAACTGATAAGGTTATCCCTTAGTCTCTGACACTCCAGGGATAAAAGCCTCAGCCTATTCAGACTGTTCCTATAGCTTAAACCCTCAAGTCCCAGCAACATTCTTGGAAATCTTTTCTGAAACCTTTCAAGTTTCAGAACATCTTTCCTATAGCAGGGAGGCCTGAATTGAATGTAGTATTCCAAAAGTGGCCTCACCAATGTCCTGTACAGCTGTAACATGACATCCCAAGTTCTGTACTCAGTGTTCTGACCAATGAAGGCAAGCGTGCCAAATGCATTCTTCACTACCTGATCTACTATGCCACTTCCAAGGAACTATGAACCTGCACTCTTAGGTCTCTGTTTGGCAACACTCCACAGGACCCTAGCATTAATTGTATAAGTCCTACCTTGGTTTACCTTATGAAAATATATTTATCTGAATTAAACACCATCTGCCACTCCTTGGCCCATTACTCAGATGGACCAAGTTCCCGTTGTACTCTGAAGTCACCTTCTTCACTGTCCACTGCACCACCTATTTTGATATCATCTGCAAACTTACTAACTATACATTCAAGTCATTTATACTTGCCGACTAGCACTGCTCACAGTGAAAGATATATAGTCTTCTTCTATGATGCACTAATCAGGGCCACATTTTATGACAGTGGATAAACTGTATTGTGTGTTAGAGGGAAACTTGCAGATAGTGATGTTTCCATGCACTTGCATAATCTTCTAGGTGGTAGACGTCATTGTTTAGACACAGCTATTAAAGAATCTTGCAGATGGCATTCACTGTGCATTATGTGCCAGTGGTGGAGGGGGTGAATACTAAAAGATATAATAAAGAAGACATCTGCTTTGTCCTGGATGGTTCTGAGCTTCAGAGTTGTTGAAGCCGTTCTCATGCAATCAGGTGGCGAGTATTCCATCATATCCATGACTTGAGTCTTGCAGATGGTGCCTAAGCTTTGGGAAGTAAGGAGGCGAGTCACTTACTGCAGAATTTCCAGACTCTTACCTGCTCTTGTTGCCACTGTATCTATATGGCTGGTCCAATTCAGTTTATAGAAAATAATAACCCCAAGGTAATTGATGATTCTGGATTAAGTAATGGCAACACCAGTCCAATGAACATGAAGGGGAGATCGTGACGTTCTCTTTGAACAGCATCATTTTCTAGCACTTATGTAGTATTGAGATGATTGGCCTTCAAAGATCACAGTCAATACAGTGTGGAGCTGGAGGAACACAGCAGATCAGGCAGCATCAGAGGAGGAGAGTCGATGTTTCGGGTTGAGACCCTTTATCAGTACTGAGGAAGTGTCCCGACACGAAACGTTGACTCTTCCGCTCCTCTGATACTGCCTGATCTGCTGTGTTCCTCCAGCTCCACACTGTATTGACTGACTCGAACATCTGCAGTTCATGCTATCTTCAAAGATCCTAACTATGTCTGGTAGGACTCCAACTAGTTGTGAGTTTACCCCACAATTACCATCAACTCCAGTTTTGTTAGGGTTTCTTAGTGTCATACTTAGTCAAGTGCTGCTTTGATGTCAAGGAATGTCACACTCACCTCACCTTACAGCAGCTTGTCTTCTGAGCCGATGACATTTCTTATCAGAAGTGTTTTTCACAATTTTTTTCTGTTACAACCTTCTTTCTGTTTCTAGCAATACAAAATACAAGCTAAACATTAAACACTGCCAGAGTCACTGGCAATGATTCAGGAGGTATATAAAATGTAAAGATAAAGTTCAATCTTCACAGAGAAAGTGAGACAGCAATACTACTAATACAAAAATGCTTGCCCATAAACATGTTACAATAAGTGTTGGTTGATAGAAGGTACAGACAAAATGTGGAGCCAACAATAAGATGCTTTTTTTCAAAAACAAAAAGCACCTAACCTTGAAAGGTGAATTATAGAAAAATATAAAAAGCTGACAAAAAATGACTTCAGAAAATGTTAAATCATTTTATCTGTACTTGCACTGGAAGGGTTGTAAAGGAGATTCACAATGATGTTGCCTGAGATGGAGCATTTCAGCGATAAAGAGATTGGACAGCTTGGGGTTGCTTTTTTTAACAGGGAGAAGGTTTTGTGGGGCGGGGGGGGAAACTTGATGAAGGTGTATAAGATAATGAGGAGCATGGACAGGATGAGTAAAACGCAGCTGTTCCCCTCAGTCAAAGGGTAAAGAACAAAGAGGTATAATTATAAAGTGAAAGGCAGGAGGTTGGTGGGGGGGGGGGGGGGGGGGCGTGGTGGCGTGGATTTGAGAAAACTCTCACACAGAAGGCAGTGGGGACTGCACCGCCTGGGACACTACCTGAGGCAGAAAGCCCTCAAAACCTTTAAATAGTACTTGGATGAGCACTGAACTGTCAAAATGTTCAAGGTTATGTCAGAAAGTGAGACTAGAATAGATAGTATATTTTTTGGCAGAAGAGCTTCTTCTGTATTCTATGATTCTACATCTCTTTCTCATTGAAACTAAAATTTTTCAGGCTGAATTTTCCTTATTCTGCCAAGGGAAGGCTTTAGCCTAATTCCCTGCCTGCAACGCATTTCTGGGTTGAAGTAACTCATTAAACAGATTGAGCTTTAAATCGGATTTCTTGTAGCAAGGGAGAGCTTGCCATTGCAAACAACAGAAATGATATGGCATCAGGAAACTCAGTAAAACACCACATGAGGAAACCCACAATTGAAGAACCAAGTACCAGAATGTTTCAAGCTGCAAGAAGCCTAAAACAAAAGATAAGATTTCGAAGCCAACAATGAGTGAGAGATGTCCATTACTGCACACTGTCTCTTCAAGGAGGACATCATTAGAGCTCCTACAAGTGTCCTGGCATCGTTGGTCTTCAGGGTTGTTGCTACCACTGCCAGACAGAAAAATTGGGGATGCAGACTTCCTACGTGATTTACTTCTGCTATTATCTGAGTTCATTTACTTTAAAGATACCAGATTCCTGAGTTTCAATTGAAAATTTGCTCCCCAAAAATGTAATGAGTTAAGAACCACATCTCTACAATCCAAGAATGTGGGTTGCATTATTTTCCAGGATCCATCATCAATCTCCCAATTTCTGAACAAGCTTTATCATTTCATTCCGTTACTGCATTTCTATACTTGAAATGGGGGAAACACGAAACCCAGATAAAATTTCACATTTCAACCATTATCAAATAATTAATAAAATGAACTTGAGACACAGAAACAGTCAGCAAGAACATAATTAGAAAAAAAAACAATTTCCCAATTGCGTGATAAAATCAATGTTTTTCTCCTAATTATCATGGAAAGGTCATTTGAGAGTTCTTGTGAAAAAAGAATTTTCTTAAGTTCTCAATGAAGCAAACCAGCCCAATTAGTGCTTTAATGGTGGTTTCAGAAGTTAGCCAGCATTAGCTTAATTGTGAACATTCTAATTTGTTACTCTGCAGTTAACAAAGAAGTAATGTCATCAGCAATTGCAATACTAAAGCTTGTTTTGCACTTAAAACTGATAGAAGCAAGGTATCAGGCTTACAATGCAGGAGCAAAATGCAGCAGTGCCCTCAAGTCCATATAGGCCAAGGAACGTTGCTTCAGTTTCTCCAGGACCCCATTTCACTCAACACTAGTAGAATCTATGCCTGTTACTGCCACTTCTTCATTTGTCTTCCAATACTCAGTGTTCCAAGAAAACATACCAAATGCTGAAAGATACCAAGTGTACCTGATTACTTCCAGTTTTCTTCATATCTCTCCGAATGCTGCTGAATCTCCACTCAGTAAATTTCATGTCCTTGCTACCTTTAGTGCTTCCTCTAAGTGATGTTCAATGTGTAAGGGTACAGATTCATCAACAATGTGTTTCCTTGCACATGCTTGGCCTGAGACTGGGATTTCATGAGCTCTGGAGTCAATATTGAGGAGTCCGTAAGGTCACGAAATCATCCAATACACTCTTGCCTCTTATCTATCAGTCTTGTATCTCCGATGAGATATAGAGATGATGGCGGAATCTAGAACGTGGACTAATGAACATGATTTTGTGTGTATGACAATGTCAACATTTCTGGACAATTTTGTCACAGTTCTCCCAACCTTTGTTGCAGTCTCTAGATACCAGTAAGATTTTTGCAAGGTTACCTTGGGTCTGTGTTCCATTGTTGTGCACTCATTCGATGACTAAAATCAAAAGTCACCCAACACCAGGTTATCGTCCAACAGGTTTATTTGAAATTGAAAACTTCTGGAGCGCAGCCTCTTTGTCAGGTGCAGTGAGAGGACAGCACACAAACACATTTTATCGGCAGAGAGATCAAAAGGATCATACAACTGGTCCAAGTGGAGTAAACAAACCTCCACTCTATCCTCAAAAAGCTATGCCTAAATTTGAAGCAGTTTCCCTCTTGTCCTAGGACTGAACCACAGGATAGGACTGGAAAAGGATAGGAGATATCTTTTTCGTGTCCACCTTGACAACAGGGTTCAGGAACTTATGCGTTTCAAAAGAGTCACCTCTCGCTCTACTCAGCAGAGTGGGGAAAAAACAACAGTCTGCTCAGCATAAGAGGACGTGTTCATTTCAGATCAATCTCATAAATCTTCCTGAACCACCTTCAATATATTTACAATGATCCTTCAATGAGGAGACCAAAACTGCATAGTGTTCAAGATGTGGTCTCACCAATGCTCTATTAAATGGAAGCAAAACATCCTCACTCTTACGTTTAATTTCACTCGTAATAGAAGATAGCATCCACATTTGTGCAGCAAGTAACATTCATGCCACAAATGCCAGGCAGTGAACATCTCTTGCCCCTTGACATTCGATGGTTATAGCAAAGAACAAAGAACAATACAATACAGGAACAGGCCCTTTGGCCCTCCAAGCCTTCACCGACATATTTTGCCCTTCCAAACTAAAACCGTGTCCACTTACAGGATCCATATTCCTCTATTCCCTTCCTATTCATGTAGTCGTCCTGGTGCTTCTTGAATGCTACTATTGTGTCTGCTTCCACCACCACCTCTGGCAATGCGTTCCAGGCACTCACCACCCTTTGTGTGAAAAACTTGCCTCTCATCTTTTTTCAACTCCCCTCCTCCCCCTCACCTCGCACTTTGAACCTGTGTCCCCTAGTAATTTACCCCCCCCCCCCCCTGGGAAAAAGCCTCATACTTTCTACTCTATCCATGCCATTCACAACCTTATAAACTTCTTTCAGGTTGCTCCTCAACCTCCTGCTTTCCAGTGAAAACAAACCCAGTCTATCCAACCTTTCTTCATTGCTAAAATCCCCACATACCATGCAACATCCTGGTAAACCTTTTCTGTACCCTCTCCAAAGCATCCACATCCTTCTGACAGTGTGGTGACCAGAACTGTACGCAATATTCCAAGTGTGGCCTAATTAAAGTTCTATGAAGCTGCAGCATAACTTGCCTATCCTTATACTGAATGCCCCTTCCAATGAAGGCAAGCATGCCATAGGCCTTTTTTTAAACTACCTCATCTACCTCCGCTGCCATCTTCAGTGATCTGTGGACCTTCACACCCAGATCCCTCTGCATATCAATACTCCTAAGGGTTGCGCCATTCACTATATAATTTCCACCTGGATTTGACCTTCATATATCACTGAATCCACCATTATCAATGTTCTGACCAGAAATTGAACTGGACTAGCCAGATAAATACAGTGGCTACAAAAGCAGGCCAGAGGACAGGGATACTGCAGCAAGTGACTCACCTCCTGACTCCCCAAAGCCTGTCCACTATCCACAAGGCACAAGTCAGGAGTGTGATGGAATACTCCCCACTTGTCTGAATGAGTGTAGCTCCAACAACACTTCATAAGCTTGGCACCATCCAGGACAAGCAGCCCACTTGATTGGCACCAGATTCACGCTCTCCACCACTGGTGCTCAGGAGCAGCAATGTATATAAACTACAAACTACAGGATTCAGAAATTCACCAAAGTTCCTGAGGTAGCATCTCCTAAACCCACGACCATCTAGAAGGACAAGTGCAGTAGATACCTGGGAACTGACACCTCTATGATCCCCTCCAACCCACTCACCATACCTTCTTGGAAATAAAATGCCATTTCTTCAGTGTCATTGGTCCAAAATCCTGAAATTACCTCCATGACAGCATTGTTTATTGACTTACAGCACGTGGACTGCCACAGTTCAAAAAAAAAGCAGCTCACCACCACCTTCAAGAGCAACTAGGGTGATGCAATAAATGCTGGTCCAGCCAGCAAGGCCCACATCCCATGAATGAGTAAAATAAATTCCATTAGTGTTCTTAGTTATGTGCTAGATCTCAATATTAAAATTTATGCAACTCATGCACGAGAATACCTGGATCCCTCTGCACCTCAAAATTCTGCAGTTATTCTCTGTTTAAGTAATACTCCTTTTATAAAAATTTCTTCCTACTGCAGTCAACTTCACATTTTTGCCCCCATGATGCACCATCTGCCAGATTTTTGTCCAGTCACCTATAAATTTCCATCTGCATCAAGCTTGTACCCCCTTTACGACATACTGTCCCACCTATCTTTATGTCAACTGCAAATTCGGTCATCTAAGACATTAACATAAATTTTAAAAAGTTAAGCACCCAACACAGACCATTGTGGAACTCCACTTATCGCCTTCTGCCAATCAGGGAAACAACCATTTAGGCATTTCCTCTGCTTCTAGGTTAAAAGGTTGTCCTGTGAGGAAAGATTGAGCAATTTTATGCCTAAAAACTTTCAAATCAAGAAGAGAGGTAGCCAGATTAAAACATATACAATCCAGAGAGGATTTGATGGGATAGATGCCAAGAGACTTCATTCCTGGCTGGAGTTTCTAGAACAAGGGGTCAGTCTCAGGTTAAAAGAGAGCCAATCATTTAGGGCTGAGAGGACACATGTTAATTCACTCAGGATTGTGAATCTTTGAAATTCTCTACCCCAGAGAGCCATGCATGTTCAGTTGTTGCATATATTCAAGACTGCAATGGATAATATTTGAATTCTAAGGGAATCAAGGAACAAGGGGATCAGGTGGAGAAATGGAATTAAAGACAAAGATCAGCCATGATCATTATGAATGGTACAGTAGACTTGAGTGACTGTATACTCTATCCCTGCATCTATTTCTCATGTTCTGTTTCAGGCCAGCTAATCATCTTCTTTAAAAAAAAAAGGACATCCCTGAACAAGTTGTGTTCATTGCAATACAAACAGCTTCATGATCACTTTTACTCATACTGTTTTTTTAAATTCCAGCTGAATTTTTGGTTAACTTAACTCCAGTGGAATGCAAATTCATAATGGAGGAAAAAAATATTAACACAATGAATAACAAACGTGAGATTTTCCATCTAAACTCATTGATCTGTCGTGGCAGCACACAGCAAACCAACAATCTTTTCTTCATTGATTCATGGGATATGGCCATTACTGGCAAAGCCAGCATTTATTGCCCATGGTGCCTTCAAGGGTACAACAGAGGGGCTTGTAAGCCATTTGAGAAAGAAGTTGGGAGTCAACCACATTGCAGAACATCTGGAGTCAATTACATGTAAGATTGATATTTTTGTTAATTGAAGTTAAATTCCCCATGAACTTTAATCTCATATCTCTAGATTACTAGTCAAGTAACATATCTATTTTCCCATACCAATGGTCTCTTTGCCATCTTTGTCATTTTCTTCTTGCCATTACTACCTTTATTCCTTCAGTCTTTGTGATTTTGTCTCCATCACTGCTTCTCTTTTTTTAAAAATAGGTGAGAAGAGATGGGTAGTGTGGCATGATATGTGGGGACAGGAGCCACAAACTATTTCTGTTGTGAATTTCAGGTAAAAGAAAAGGTGAACCTCAAGAGCCTTCTTTCCAGTCAAGTACACTTCCCTCATACTCCTTTGGCACATTTACATTTTCTATTATGTGCCATATTTCATCTCCTTTGCAAATTACTTACTAAGTTATTATCTATGGCAATTGATTATACTGGCATCATGGTCAGCACAGACATGCTGGGCTGAAGGACCTGCTCCTGTGCTATACTGTTCTATGTTCTGTAATTATTCAACACACCCCCATCAATTTTCTTCCGCTAGGGTGGTTATCAAGAAGTCCCTAACCTTCAACCTGTAATAACCCTTCTCCTCCTTTGTATGCATTACCAAAGCACCTTCATCTGATTTCAAACTTCAACTTTTTATTAAAACTAAGTCAATAAAAGAAAATGCTCTCCCCCAACATCTCAGTTGTTGTTACAACCTGTCACACTGGTGTAGAAGATTGCCAAATTATATCTGTAACATTCCTTCAATGTAATGAAATATACTAAAGCAGGAACATTGCAAAATTAAGTATGACACCAACCCATAGATGACATCAGATGAATAAAAGCTTGATCAAAGAGGTAGGTTTTGAGGACTGTTTTAAGGAAGGCAAATGCAGGATGAGCGAGGTGTAGGGAGAGTATTCCAGACCTTGGAGACTCATCAACTGAAGGCATGCACTGATGACAATGGAAGGAAATCTGTTGCTCAGGTTGTGGGTGTTGAGGTTGGTTGGCTCGCCGAGCTGGTTTGTTGTTCCGCAGACATTTCGTTACCGTGCTTAGTAACATCCTCAGCGCAGCCTCTGATGAAGCGTCGGTGTGTTTTCCCGCCTGGTTTTTAGACTCTGGGGTCCGTTGGGATGGATCGCCTCACTTCCGGGTTTCCTCCGTAGTGGAATGTATACGGGGTCGAGTTCAATGTGTTTATTAATAGCATGCTTCGTGGAGTGCCATGCTTCCAGGAATTCTCGTGCTTGTCTCTGCCTAGCCTGTCCCAGGATCTTGGTGTTGTCCCAGTCGAAGTGGTGGTTCTCCTTGTCCATGTGAATTGAGATGAGTGAGTATTGGTCGTGTCTTCTTGTAGCCAGTTGGTGTTCATGAGAGGCTGCGCTGAGGATGTTACCAAGCACGGTAACAAAATATCTGCAGAACAACAAATCAGCTCGGCAAGCCAACCAACCTCAAGAGGAAGGAAAAAATTGGAGGAGATGCAAAAGCAGCCAGAATTAGAGGACTGCTGATATTTTAATAGAGTTGTGGGGTGGCCTCAAATAATGAAGGGTGAAGGCATTGAAGGATGAAAATTTTACAATTAAGATGCTGCTTAACTAGGAGCCAATATAGGTACGGTAGCAGGAGGTTAAGCAGGAAAAGGGACTTAGTGAGAGTTAAAACATGGACAGCAAAATTTCTGATGACCTCAAAGTTGAAAAGACAAGCCAAGACACATCGGAATAATCAAATGTGAAGTTATGAAAACCCAAACGAGGGTTTCAGCAGCAATAGAGATAGGAACAGGGACAATGTTGAGCAACATGAGGGAGATGTAAATAGATAATCTTAGCTGTGGCGCAATACATTACGTTTGTAGAGGTTCCAATGTTGTAATATCAAGGGTGTAAGCAGACTGGTATAATTCCACACCAGGCAGAAGGGAATAATAGAGCCATTAACTAAAAGGATAGAGTTTAGAGTGGGGATTGAAAACAATGGCTTTAGTCTTTCCAATATTTAATTGAAGGAAACTCCTGCTGGATTTCTGGATGATAGTTAACCGGCAATCATAGAGGAGTCACAAAGACATGGTGGTGAGGTGGTGCCATCAGTTCACACTCTAAACTAACATTGTACCTTCAAACGATGTTACTACGGGTAGCTACAGTTGGGAAATAGGAAAGGTCAAAGGATAGATACTTGGGGACAAATCAGAAACAGCAGTGCAGAAGCAAAATCCATTGCAAGGGATTATCTGGCTATAATTAGATCAACGAAAATGAAATCAGTTAAGAGCAGTCCCACCCAGCTGCATGACTGTACAGAGATGTTGAAGGAAAATGGTGTGATCATAGAATCATACAGTCAGAGCATGGAAACAGGCCTTTTGGCCCAACACGCCCACGCCAACCAGGTCTCCTAAACTGCACTTGTCCCATTTGCCGGTGTTTGGTCACAGACAGGTTCAGAAAAACAATTGTTAGTCACACAGGTTGTCATTTGTGTCTTGACTAAAAGCTATTCTGGAACTGTGGCAAGGGTAAAAACCTGATTAAACGTATTCTGGAACTCCATGTTTGAAAGGATGGCAACAAATTTTAAGATGACTTTTAAGAAAACAGAGGTCAGAAATGGGATGGTATTTTTCAAGGATAGTGGGGTTGAGGTTTTTTGAAGAGAGGCGTGATCATGATAGATTTAAAAGGATAAAAAGACAACACCTGAAGATGACAGAACATTGACAATATCAGCAAACATGGGGTTCAGAAGGGTAAATTGGGTGATCAGCAATTCAGTGTGAATAGGATTGAGGAACAGAAGATAGGCCTCATCTTGTCCATGTGATATAGAGGAGAAAGTAGAAATCAATGCAAGTTCAGGACTAGAGTAGAAGGGAGCATTAAAGGAAGTTTGGCCAAGTGAATTAGTTGAAGGGAGGGACATGGCAGAGGCAGCTGATCAGGTTGTCTCCATCTCAATGGCAGAGATCTAATAATCTCATTGCAATTTGTTAGCAAAACATAAGATTATGAGTCAGCTTAAAAAATTCAATTGGTGTTTTTTAAATTTGAAGTAACATGAGAGGAAGACTCCTAAATCTCTCTTTCTGAAAATATTTAATACATATATTTTAAGGTTTCAAATCAAAACCAAAGCAACAACAACTGTCACCAGAAACACTGTCCTAACTTTGATAAAAAAAAAACTTTTAACCCTGCAAAGGACAAATCTTGAAAACTTTTTAGTTTAAAAACAATGGAAGGAGAAAATTATTGAAAAAAAAAGGTAAAATCTTTTGAGCTCTAGTTATCAAACAATGACAAGAGATGGCTGGACAGAACTGATGCATCATGGCAAAATAAGCACACATTGTTAGACTTAGGTTTAATTTGTGTTTAAAGGACCAGGCTATTGCAAACGACAATGGCCTTAAAGTTAAAAACTTTGAAGAAAGGCATTAAAAAGGGAAAGGTTTAAATATACTGTGCTGTTGTGAGATATCTTATGTTTTGTATTTTTAATACTGATTCAATCCTGCCTTTAGCATTAATAATTGCAATTAGTGAGACTAAGAGGAGTGAATGACATTTATGTTCCAGAAAGCTCGTAGTTAAATTCTACGTATGATTCTTACATCTACAGATCATCATTAACAGGCAGAATGCAAATAGCTTTTTTCTTTGAATATATCTATATTCAATAATCATTATTTAGTATATTTTATTCTATATTCACACATCCTTTGAAAATGCAGTGAAGTAATAGAAGGTCTTCCAAACCAATCTGATTGAAGATCATTTGTGGTGGCCTATAGACACAACCACACTTATACTAACCAACAAGACAGGTGGTCAGTCCTATATAGCTGATTGTTTGGTGGGCTCCATGGCCAGTACAAAGTGAGGTCCACCAGAGTCTTATCCTGACTGTGCGTCAACCCAGAATACATATGGATATCCAGTCCTCACTTGGCAGGACCTTGCACCTTCTAAATCAGAATGGAAGAGGTTACATCTCAGCCAAAGGCTCGTTTCCACAAATTCTGGTATTCTTTTTCCGCTTTTTAACTGACTGGAACGTTTCAAGGGACAAACTTCTCCAGCATCACTTTTGATCACTTTTCCTCAACCAAAAATTGTCAATTTTCAGATGGCCTTGGTCTAAAAGCAGTCAAAGATTTCTAAGCCCTTTGCAGATCTCTCCAGAATTACAATATTCATGGAACATATAGATGTTAAAGTGGCATTGATCAAAATTATGGATAGCAACTGTCCTACTACCTATTTTCTAGAGACATAAATGACTTACTTACATCTTCCTCATGTTGCTCAACCTTGTCCCTATTCCTATCTCTGCTGCTGATGAAACTCAGGCAGCAAGACCTGGACAATATCCAGGTTTAGGCTGACAAGTAGAAAGTAACATTCTTGCCGCACAAATTCCAGGTAATAAACAATAAAAGAATTTAACCACCATCTCTTGACATTCAATGGCATTACCATCGCTTAAACCATCACTGTCAATATGCTGGAGACTATCAGAATCTGAACTAGACTAGCCAAATAAATTTAGTGGTAACATGTACAGGTCAAAGGCTAGAAATCTTGCAGCAGCTAACTCACCTCCTGACTCACCAAAGCCTGTCCACCATCTACAAGACACGAGTGGAGTGTGATGGAATAGTTCCCACTTGCCTAGATCTATGCAGTTTCAACAACATTCAAGAAGCTTGACTCCATCCAGGACAAAGCAGCCCACTTCATTGGCACTACACCCACAAACATCCCCTCACTCCACCACTGACACTCAGTAACAGCAGCGTGGATCTATAAAATGCACCACAGAAATTCACTAAGACTTCTTCACACAGCACCTTCCATACCCATTATCGTTGCACCTGGATGTTTTTGATGACCGGTGTACAAGGGCATCTAGGTCACTATGTACACCAACATTTCCCAATCTATTACGATTTAAATTGTACTCTGTCATTCTGTCTTTCCAACCAAAGTGGACAACTCCACAGTTTACCCACATTCTGCAACATTTGCCATGCATTTGCCGGAATCAACATGTCTAAAACACCCTAAACCCTCTATGTTCACCTCATCACTCCCAACCCCACTTAGTTATGCATTGTTGGCAAACTTGGAAACATTGCATTTGATTCCTTCATCTATATTGTTAGTATATACTGTGGATAACTGGTTGAATCACTGATCTGTGCGATACTTGCTCATTGTTGCCTTCCAATCCAAAAAAAAATGTTGTTTTTTCCTACTGTTTCCAGTCTGCTGACAGTTCTCAACATATGCCAGTGTATTTCCACCCATCCAATGTGCTTTCATTTTGCACAGTAACCTCTTCTGTGGGATAGTATCAAAAACTTCCTGAAAAAGTTCTCCCTCATCTGGTCTGCTAGTTGTCCTCAAAAAACTCCAGGTTTGTTAATCACGATTCCACTTATATAAATCCATGTTGACTTTGGGTAATTCACTTGGAATTTTCTAAATGAACTGTTTTTTGTACCAGACTCTTTTCCCTACTACTGATGTTAAGCTAACCAATCTGTAATTTCAACTTTTCTCCATTTTAAAAAAAAAGAGGTGTTATATTTACCATCCTCCAATATTCTAGGACTGTTCCAGAATCCATAGAAGTTTGGAAGATAACAGCCAATGCATCTACGGTTTCCAAGGCTACCTCCTTTAGTACTCTGGGATGTAGATGATCAGGATCTGGTGAATTATCAGCTTTCAGACCCATTAATATTCTCTGGCCTTTTCTTAAATGAATACTAATTTCCTTCAATTCCTCCTTTCCAATTGACCCTTGCTTCTTAGCTTTTCTGGGAAATTATCTGGTGTCTGCCATTTCCTTGTTCACCATTATCAAATTCTCCTGGCTCAGACAGAAAAGGGTATACATTTGTCTGCACTATTTTTTGTTTTAACACAAGCTCTTTTAGTCTTTTTTGATATTCCTTATAAGTTCAACCTCTTTGTCTATTTTTCCCCCTCGATCTAATACTGTCCTTAATTTGTTTTGTAAGCCATGGTTGGACCATTTTTACTGTTATCGTCTTCCATCTGGAAGGAATTATTGCAATGCATGCGTTAATTCTTTAAACATTAACTATTGTCCATCTACTGTCACGCCTTTTGATGACATTACCCACTCTACCACAGCCAACTCATCCCTAATCTCTTTGTAGTTTCTTTTGTTTAGGTTGATTTTACAAAACAGTTTTTGTTTTAAAAAATGGTACTCCTGTCTTTTGTTGAACTTGTCAAGCTGCTGTCAGCTTGATGATTGCAGGAGAGCATGATGTCAGTTTTCTGATAAATTCACCAAGAAAAGTAAATTCAATCCAGCATATCAGGGCTGTATCTTAGAACCTCAGGACAGGGTGGGAGAAAAATATATTGTACAATTTAAATGTAAGTCAGATTGGGATGTCTGTTTGGAACAGCCAAGTCAGACCAGAGGGTCTGTTTCCATGCGGTATGACACTACATTATCACCTAGAAGGACAAGCACAGCATATACATGGGAAAACCACCACCTGCAAGTTCCCTCCAAGACACTCACCATCTGGACTTGGAAAGATATAGCCGTTCCTTCACTGTCATTGGCTCAAAATGCTGGAACTGCCTCCTTAATGACATTATCGGTCTACCTACAGCATGTAGACTGCAGCAGTTCAAGAAAACAGCTCACCACGACCTTCTCAAGGGCAACTAGGATGGGCAATAAATGCCCACTCAGCCAATGACACCCACAAATGAGTAAAAACAGACATGATGCATAACTAAACCAAAGGCCTTGTCCAGCGTATGCTCACACCTGATTTTACTCTCAATGTATCATAATTGGCTGTATTGGTTTCATGCAATATTGTATGCCTTCTGTAACATGAATTTATATCTATAGAATACCTAATAAAGAACTTTCAGATGCTCTAAAAATTTATACTTGTGCAAAATCTAGTTGAATGGTCTCCCACATCTGCTAGACAATAATTGCTTGGATTTTATAAACAGACAAACTTGGTGCCTTGGCAGTCAGGAAACTTGAAAAGGTAATGAATTTAAATACCACCTCAAATATCATAAGGTTAGAAAACTTAAAAAAAAGAGTAACAAGGCATATCCTACAACCACTGAATGCAGATATTAACTTCAGTGAGGTTCATTTGTGGTGCAAAAATATACAATTTAGTTTATTAAAAATAAAAATATGAACGTTCTGACGAAAGACCACAGAACTGAAACATGAACTTGGTTTCAATCTCTAGATACCTGCTGTTTCAAGCATTGTCTTTAAAACATCTGCTTTTTCTTTCACTTTTGGGAGTATTTACGCACTTATAGCAGTTTCATGTTATATTATTTCAGTGATTTGGTGCTGAAAATGCAAGCGTGCCTTGGAGAGTAGGCCCAATAAAGTAAAACTCAGAACTCAGTGGGTTAAGTAATTGATGCCAATACTTTTCAAAAACCCTTTATAACGACGTTCCTATGGTCGTCATGGGGTCCTAACCTCTTTCCAGATAATAAAACAAGCAAAACAATTCACAGGATGGATTCAAAATAACACACTTATTTGCAACTGTCTGATCAAAAAGCTCAATTAACAAGTTCTCCGGAGTCACTCTTTTTCCTTATTATTAATGCATCGACTGACAAACAAGTTGACAGATTAAAACCATCACTGATACAAATCACCCTTCACATTCCCAGATCAAACGCCTTTTTTCACCAATATTTCTGTCAGTGGGTTAGAAATGTCCGTATACATTCCTGGATCCCCTTTTCCTCCAACCACCACCTCAAAAAAATCATGAATCATGAAGAAAAGGTGATTAATCGCCGAAATTTAAACTAGAAACCTGCAAGTTTTCCGATGGCCACAAATTAACACAAAAGACTGGACACATTTCCCCCCCCCCCCCTCGACAAACCGAGAAGGCGATGCCCGTCAGTCCAGTGAATACCTTCAGGACAGAGGCGGCGAGCTGACAGACAAAAAGCCCCACGGTTCATCCCTTCACCGAGCAGGAACAGGCAGTGCTCACAGCTGATCTGTTGCGGCAAGTCGGGAGTTTAACTCTTTCCTGAAACTAACCACTAACAGTCGGTTCAAGGGGCGGGGGTACACAAGACAGATCAACATCCCCACCCTGTCTGCCTCTCCTCGCCGCCCGGCACAAACACTAACCTCAGGACCCTCTAAGCCACCTTACCTCACAACCCCAACACTCTCTTCCACTTCGATTTAGTGAGACCCAACTGAGAACGCTGCTTGACCCGCACTGCCTTCCGTACACATACATTCCTTCCGGCCTGTTGTCAGGCGACCGAGCTCCGCTCACCGCCCGCCCCGCCCCCTCCTCCCCGAGGCTGAAAGACATTGGACACTAACACCGTCATTTGCATGTCCACGCCAAGGAATGAGACGGAAGGTGCACCAATCATTGGCTGAGGTGGACGTCAATCACCATACGTCACGGACTAGCGCGACCCACCGCACGTGCTCGGTCTCGGGGAGCGGGGAGGAACCATTGAGGATCCGACTCCAGCGGCAACCAACCAGCTGGGAGTTGGGTGAGAATTGACAACCTGTTCGCCCCTTGTTTCCGTGACCCCATGGAGCAGCCCCGAACATTCCTTGACAGCGGCGCTCGCAGGAGATGAGGTGAATGGGCGACCCGGAGCAGGTACGTCGTGCTGCTCACCTGGGTCCATGATAAAGAAAAATTTACATTTAAATTGCACGTTTGGCAAACACTGGGCATCAGTGCTTTAATGCCTGTGTAATTTTTTTTTGAAATGCAGTTAATGCTGTAAGGGTGGGAAATGGGCAACCAATGGGCTAATGACGAAATAGTTTTTTTAAAAAGAATTAATTGCAGGAGAAATATTTTAGTCAGGACAGTGGGTGTAATTCAGTTCCGCTGAACGACCTACAACTTGAAACGACAACTTGGTTTTCCTGTCTCCATAGATTCTACTGAGTGTTTGCAGCGTTTGCTGTTGTTCTTTATCAAAATAATGTCTTGGGATCATCTATATTCAACTCCGCGATCAGGCATGACCTTGAGTTAACTTATGATCCAAGAAGTGACATCTCCCACAGCACTGCGATGGAATGTCAGAATTATAGAACATAGAACATTACAGCGCAGTACAGGCCCTTCGGCCCTCGATGTCACGCCGACCTGTGAAACCAATCTGAAGCCCATCTAACCTAAACTATTCCATTATCATCCATATGTTTATCCAATGACCATTTAAATGCCCTTAAAGTGGGCGAGTCTACTATTTTTGCAGGCAGGGCATTCCACGCCCTTACTTCTCTCTGAGTAAAGAACCTACCTCTGACATCTGTCCTATATCTATTGCCCCTCAATTTAAAGCTATGTCCCCTCGTGCTAGCCATCACCATCCGAGGAAAAAGGCTCCCACTGTCCACCCTATCTAATCCTCTGATCATCTTGTATGTCTCTATCAAGTCACCTCTTAACCTTCTTCTCTCTAACGAAAACAGCCTCAAGACCCTCAGCCTTTCCTCATGATACCTTCCCTCCATACCAGGCAACATCCTGGTAAATCTCCTCTGCACCCTTTCCAATGCTTCCACATCCTTCCTATAATGCGGTGACCAGAACTGTACGCAATACTCCAAGTGCGGCCGCACCAGAGTTTTGTACAGCTGCAACGTGACCTCATGGCTCCGAAACTCAATCCCTCTACCAATAAAACCTAACATACTGTACGCCTTCTTAACAACGCTATCAACCTGGGTGGCAACTTTCAGTGATCTATGCACATGGACACCGAGATCTTTCTGCTCATCCACACTACCAAGAATCTTACCATTGATGTGTTCAAGTCCCAAAGTGGAACTTAAACTGACAACCGTCTGACTAAGAGGTGACAGTGTTACCAACTGAGCCACGCGGCACAGGATGAAGTTTATTTACAAATAGAACAACTTACGGAATTTAAATATGAAGCACACATGGGACAAGTATCATGGAATGACCTAATTGTATTGCTCTTGACTATTGTTATTGATGTATTTGAGAGATCAAAAGTTGTTACAGAGAATGCAAAGCATCAGAAAACATCCAAAAACTGACCAATAATTTTTAAAGCTAACAGTAACTCCAAAATCCTGCTAACCCTTTTTGTAAGTCTGTGATAATAAGAAAGCAAGATGCTATGTAGACTTGGTAATTTTCAATTAATATTGGCGAAGACGCCCTGCTTTTCTTAGAAATATTGGCATGGGATATTTCATAACAACCTGAGCAGACAGGTCTCAACTTAAGAACTCATCCAAAGAACAGTACCTCCAACAATGAAGCACTTCCTTGGTACTGCATTGGAGTGTCAGCCATAATTTTTGTATTCAATTCCCAAGGTGGGGCTTGATCTCAAATTACACTAACTCAGTTACACCAACCAAGCTACACAATAGCAATAGTGTGGAGTAGTGTGTTTAGCTTTCATTAATAGAGGGATTGAGTTCAAGAGCCATGAAGTTATGCTCCAGCTATACAAAAGCCTCATTCGGCCACATCTGGAGTATTGTGTCCAGTTCTGGTCACCTCATTACAGGAAAGATGTGGAAGCGTTAGAAAAGGTGCAGAGGAGATTTACCAGGATGTTGCCTGGAATGGAGGGAAGGTCTTACGAGGAAAGGTTGAGAGAGCTAGGGCTTTTCTCTTTAGAACGACGAAGGATGAGAGGTGACTTGATAGAGGTGTACAAAATGATCAGAGGTATAGATAGAGTGGACAGCCAGAGACTTTTTCCTAGGATGGAGGTAGCTACTACGAGGGGGCATAGTTTTAAAGTGAAAGGAGGTAGATATCGGGGAGACGTCAGAGGTAGGTTCTTTACTCAGAGAGTGGTAGGGGCGTGGAATGCATTGCCGGAGAGGGTAGTGGAGTCGGCCTCATCAGGGGCATTTAAGCGGCTATTAGATAGGCATATGGATGATAGTATAAGGTAGCGGTGGAGGTTAGAAAGACCTTTGGTTTAGGGTAAAAGTTCGGCACAACATCATGGGCCGAAGGGCCTGTACTGTGCTGTACTGTTCCATGTTCTATGTAAAGGTATTAGTCTGGACGACAAATTCTTGGACTGCATTCAAGTAAAGTTTCTAGATTGGTATGTTGTACCAATTGGGAACAGTCTATTTTAGACCTGATACTATGCAGTGTGACAGGATTAATTAATAACATTATGGTAAAATGGGAATCATGACCAAAATATAAGAATTTTATAATCAAAGAATCCCTACAGTGGGGAAACAGGCCCTTCAGCCCAACAAGTCCACCCCAACCATCACCTATAACCCACCTCATCTACACATCCCTGAACACTATGGTCAATCCACCTAACCCACACATCTTTGGACTATGAAAGGAAACCAGAGCACCTGGAGGAAACCCACACAGACACGGGGAGAATGTGCAAACTCCACACAGACAGTCACCGAAGGGTGGAATTGAACCTGGGTCCCTGGTGCTGTGAGGTAGAAGTGCTAACCACTGAGCCACCGTGCCAATATAATACTGAGGAGGTCAGGCACCGTCTGTGGAGAGAAACACAGCATTTCAAGTTGACATGACCCTTCTCCAGTGTTCTGAAGAGGCTGAAAAGAGATAAACAACTGCACAAGAGGAAATATATTGGGGAAAATACAAAGTTTTCTGTTTTGGAAGCAAAAATTAAAAAGCAGATTTTTTAAAATTGAGAGACTCGGGAAGATTGAGAAACCTGGTGGCTTAATTGTGCACAAGTCAGAAAAAGTTATTGAGCTGTTGACATGGTGGTATATTGGTGGTGTCACTGGATTCATAATACTCTGAGGACATGGGTTTCAATCCCACCCCAGCAAATGCTGAAATTTGAGTACAATCAGAAAATCTGGAATTTAAAGCTATTCTAATGGTGACAACAAAACCATTGCCAATCGTTGTAAAAATCCACCTTGTTCATTAATCCCCTTTTAGAGAACAAAATCTATTTTCTTTATGTAGTTTGGCCTATATGCGATTCCAGATCCTTGGCTATGTGGTTGACTATTAAATACCTTTTGAAATGGCTAAGAATGTTACTCAGTTGGAGATAAACACTGTGATGTCTAAGAGAAAGAATGATACCCAGCCCTGTCCATGCAAAATCCTTTTTACTAACATCTCAGGGTTGTGAGAGCTGTCCCACAGACTAGTTGAGCATTGGCCTGACGTCTGTAAAGTGTGATTCTGAACATAAGGTTATGCTCCAGACACAAACAACACTATTCCCGGTTACGAGAGGTGACAGTACATTTATTCTCATCACCTAAGAAATATATACTTGTCATAAAGGGAGTACAGTGAAGGTTTACCAAACTGATTCTGGGGATGGCAAATTTCTTACGTAAGGAGAGATTAGGTCAATTGGGCCTATATTCATTTTAGTTTAGAAGAATGAGAGGGGATCTCAGTGAAACAAATATTCTGACAGGGCTGAACAGACTGGGTGCAGGGATTATGTTTCCCCTGTTTCAGGGGCCGGGGTGAGCAGGGATCATGCAGGATACACAGTAGACCATTTAGTATGAGATGAGGAGAAACTTCTTCACTTATTGTGGAATTAACCTGTGGAATTCTCTACCACACAAGGCTGTGGGAGCCAAGTTACTGAATATATTTCAGAAATAGATATCTGGACACCAAAATTGTCAAGTGTTATGGGGAGAAAGCAGGAGTATTTGTTTTTGAAACAGAATATCAGCCATGGTAATATTGAATGGTGGAGCAAGCTGGATGACCTAAATGGCCTGCTTTTTTCTATGTTTCTAAATTAGAAGATGTAGGAGCAGAAGTAGACCATTCAACCCATTGAATTGCTCTGCCATTTGACGAGATCATGGCTGATCTGATATTCCTCAACTTCATTTGCCTGCCTTTCCCAGAACTCTTGTTTCTCTTACTGATTAAAAATCTGTCTATCTCAGCCTAAAATATACTTAATGACCCATCCTCAACAGCCTTCTGCAGTAAAGAATTACACAGATTGACCACACTCTGTGAGAAAAAGATTCTCCTCTGTCGTAAATGAACAATGTCTTAGTCTGAAATTATGGCCTCTGGTCCTTGACTTTCTCACAAGGGAAATAGCATCTCTGCATCTACCCTGTCATGTCCCCTAACAACCTTGTGCATTTCAATAAAGTCTCCTCTTATTCTTCCCAATATCAATGAATACAAGCCCTACATAATCAATTTCTACTGATAAAACTGTCCCTCCATACCTAAAATCATCCCAGTGAACTTATTCTGGACTACCTCCAATGCCAGTGTGTATCAGATAAAGGGCCCAAAACTGTTTACAGTATTCCAGTTGTGATTGTCTAGTACCTTGGACAATTTTAGCAAGATATCCTATTTTTACATTACTTTGAACTGAAAGCCAGCAGTCCATTTATCTTCCCTCTTACTCACTGAATTTGGATTCTAGCATTTTGTGATAAATGCACAAGAATTCCCAAATGCCTCTGTGCCGAACCTTTCTGCAATCCTTACCAATTCAAATAATATTCAGCTTTTCAATTGGTAAGTTGTTGGAGGGTTTTCTGAGAGACAGGATTTACATGCATTTGGAGAAGTAAGGACTGATTAGGGAGAGTCAGCATGGCTTTGTGCATGGGAAATTGTGTCTCACAAACTTGATTGAGTTTTTGAGGACATGACCAAGAGGATGGATGAGGGCAGAATGGTTTATATTGTTGACATGGACTTTAGCAAGGCCTTTGACAAAGTTCCACATCACCTACATGGACTTCAGCAAGGCCTTTGACAAGGTTCCACATGGTAGAGTAGTTAGTAAGGTTATATCACATGGGATCCAGGGAGAGCTAGCCAATTGGATAAAAATTTGGCTTGATGTTAGGGGACACCTCTTCCACAGCTTTCCATCTCATATTCTCCCAAGCCTGTACACCCCACTTCTATCATCTCCCCAAAATACACAAATAGGACTGCCCAGCCAGAGCCATTGTTTCTGCCCATTCCTGCCCCATAGAACCTATTTCTACCAACCTCAACTTTATTTTTTCTGCCCTTGTCCAGTGCCTTCCCACTTAGATCTGCAATTCTTCTGACTCTTTACATTGGTTTCAAAACTTCCAGTTTCCTGGCACCAGCCACCTTCTCTTCACCATGGATGTGCAATCCATTTACATGTTCATTCCCAATCAGGATGGTCTGAGGTATCCCTTATTCTTCCAGGAAAGAAGGCCTGAACCATCCCCACCCACCACCACCCTCTTCCACCTGGCTGAGCTCACCCTCATTTTGAACAACTTTTCCTTTAACTCCGCTCACTTTCTTCAGGTCAAAGGTGTGGCCATGGATACCTGCAAGGACCCTACTTAATCCTGTCTCTTTGTGGGTTATGCAAAACTTCCCTCATTCCAGTCCGACTTGGGTCCCTCCCCATAACTCTTTCACTGGTACATTGATGACATCATGGGTCTTGCTTCCCTGTCTCATCTGGAATTAGAAAAATGGAACAATTTTGTTTCCAATTTTCACCCCACTCCCACCTTTACCTGATCCATCTCTCACAGTTACCTTGACAGTACATCAATATACATTGCTTCTTGTGGGGATTCCATTCCATTCTCCCAGTTTTTCTATCTCCATACAACTGTTTTGATGATGCCACCTTCCACAGGAAGCTCTCAGAAATGTCAACCTTTTTCCTAACCAAGGATTCCCTGCCAGCATAGCTGATAAGCTACAAATCCATGTCTGACCCATTTCCTGCATTTCTGCTCTCATCCCTTCCCTATCCTCCTACAACGACAGGGTTCCCCTGGTCATCATTTCCCACCCCACCAGCCTCCAAAAGATTATATGCTGCCATTTCTGCCACCTTGAAAGTGATGCCACCCACCAGACATATATTCCCCTTCCTTCCTTTGTCAGTCTTCTGCAGGGACCATTCCATCTGGGACACCCTGGTTCACTTCTCCTCCACTCCTAAACTTCCTTACAATCCCGCGGCACTTTCTCACATAATTGTAGAAAATACAACACTTGCCTGTTTACTTCCTCCCTCCTCATATCCAATGTTCCAGATACACCTTTCAGGTGAATCAGCAGTTTTACCTGTACTTTATTCAATCTAATCTACTGGATTTACAGCTCATAATGTGGTCTCCTCTACACAGACTGAGAGACTGCTTTGTGGAATACCTTCACTGTGTTGGTAAAAATGACCCCAAGTTTCAATTTGTCATCAGCTTCTTGTTACGTGGCTCAGTATCACTCTTTATTTTATAACGTTCCTAATTTAATTAAATATACTATACAATATAAGTTGTTTTTGCCTTCCTAATTACCTCCACCACTGAAGACTTGTCAGTGAATGGGAAGAATCACCTTTATTTTTGTTTAAACTTGATTCCAGCCTGTTATATTTTGCAGAAAGGCAATAAAGCTGATTAATTTATTTGTCTCCATATCTACCTGTAATCGCTATAATAAAAAATACATCTTGCACTTTGAAAGCGATTAACATTTAGTCATTGATGCTTTGACCTTTGTACATTATCAGCATGAAAGCTTTCTGAATAAGCTATTTCATATTAAACCTAAATCTCTTTCTGTTTTAAGGGTGCTAGAGATAATTGACAATACGTAAGAGTCTGAAAAACAATGAAGAATTAGAAAAAGTTGTCTTGATGAAGAACAAAAATGTCCTTCAATCACTTTGTTATATAATGCAAATATAATTCAAATCTCTTTTAAATTTCAGGAACAAAATAAACCTACTCAACAACAAGAACAAGCATGACCAAAAGTCCCTGTTAAAGATTCAGATTGTTCCTGAAAGAAATGAGAGGCCAAGAGGATTTATTTTTATTCAAAGTACATCCCTATTTGTGTAGCAAAATACTTGCAGTTATATAGCACCTGGGATTTACAGATACATGGATTATTAAAACGCCATACAAAGGTGCATAAAATTATCAATCGAATGCTAGACTTTGCATCGAAATGATTAGACTATAAGGGGGTGGAATGTCAAGCTTCAGCAAAACATATTTCTGTTTAGACCCTATCTGGAGTACGGTATTGAGAGCATTCTGTCACTAAGCATTGCAAAGGCAATATTAAGCTTCGAGGGAGTGTAATGTTAATTTACCAGAATGATACTTGAACTGTAAAGATTAAATTTAAAGTATGAGGCAAGGCACTGCAACTCACACCCCTGGTGTGTTTGTTTAATGCCTGGTCTGGAGGTGGCCTTACCTGGGCTTTTGCTCCTATACAGTGCTGTTCCAGTGATTGCAGCATAGCCAATGAAAGGCAGCTGATTTTCTGCGGGAAGACCACAGATGGCCTTGAGGATGAGCTGAATCAGTCTGGGCCTTGAGGGCCTGACTGGTCTCAGCATTGGCAGCAACAGTTTGGGCTGGCTGATTGAAAGGGGTTCGAATTAGAAGATTTATAAGTATTGTGTGTATTTTTAAATTTACGATGAATCAAATTTACAGTCATGTGACTTATTCTGAAGCCTATGTGACAGTTAGCCTGGGTGATTTAATTTTTAGAGATCAAAAGAAAGCTTGGATTGTTTTACTTCGAACAACTTCCAAGGTATTTATGCTTGGAAGCAATGGCAGCAACCTCTAAATTTACAAGTAGACTCTCAAGACTGGATTTTGTCAACAGCAGATCATCTTTCATATCATAACCTGAACTATGCGCCACTTCTATTTTCTTTCCTTTTATCTTTTTGATTATAATTAAAATTTTAAGTTTCAGCACTGCACATGCAAAACATATTTGATTTAGCAGTTGGGAAAACATTTCACTCATGAAGGTGTCATTAGCTGATAATGCTGCAGCTAGGTCTGGCCTATTGTAGTGTGTTCTGGTCAAACAAGGAGGCCCTGCATCATGGACAGCCACAACTTTTCTGCCTAAGTTCATTGCCATTGACATAAGATTTTTGAGCACAGAGGTGCCATGGGAGTTTCTCAAAATTAAATTTCACTATTTCATATTTTGCTGGTTTCGTTTTAATTATGTGTGCATCATTGTTATTTTATTGAAACTGGCTTAGTCAGAATGTAAATATGCTGGCATGCTTCACTGATAGTTACAAGGGAATTAAGGATATTTCCTTGACTGTGGAAAAAACAATGACCCATATATTCAGATGGCCAGATGTTGCTGCAGCAGCTGAGACCTGGAGCTAGGCATTAGGACCATAAGAAATCCCCACCAAGCTGACTCTGAGGAAATTGCCCAGATTGTGGAAGATTCCAAATGGGTATTTCACCTGCATCTGCCTTCGGTAAAAAAAAACCCTTAAAGTCAGAGAATACTGAGGGTTCCAACTCACTGAAGCTTAAAATTACCCAGGAAACGTTAGAGGATGAAAATCCTTCTCTAACTCCTGGGTAGCTATTTAAATAATCCCCTGCTTCACCTCTGACACCCCTGACTACAGGTGTGAGTCCTGACACCCCTCAACCAGACTTGACTGCTACTATTGCTAACCTGACATTGTTGTAAATCTTTTCTGAACCCTTTCAAATTTCACAACATCCTTCCTACAGCAGGGAGACCAGAATTGAATGCAGTATTCCAAAGGTGGCCTAATTAATGTCCTGTACTGCCACAACATGACCTCGCAACTCCTATACGCAATGCACTGACCAATAAAGGCAAGCATATCCTACGCCCTTTTCACTGTCCTATCTGCCTGCAACAGAACATGGCACACCTACTGCTGCAAAAGGGGAATGGTTTTGACAGTTATCCTCTCTGCTGGCTGTAAGGATCCCTGGACAGGTCTTCCTGTTTTATAACAGCAGGCTCCTGCCCAGAACTTTCCAGAGTAGAAATTAGATAAATATATTCATGATTTTTTTGTATGAGAAATAGGGTTTCTGCCCCGATCAGAATTTCTGGTCCATCTCTGGTGTTTTTCCGCTCATTCTTTATTGAGTTCTCGTATTAGTGTCCATTGTCATACTCACTGTTCTTTAAAACATGGCTGATATGTCTGCTAAACTGGCCCTCCCATTCATTGCAAAGGATTTTACTGAGTGCAGTTTCAGCAAGGCTAATTCAAGTGTTGTCGATGAACTCATAGCCCTCTGAGAACTCTGCAGCCAACATTCTGAGATTGACCAACACTTGGTCAGTATTGATACTGACCTTTCGGTCCTGCATTTTTCATCTGACTGACCATTCCCACAACCAAACCCAAATCTCCAAGCCTTTTCTACTTCCTTGCCTGTGACCACACCCCACAATTCCCCTCACCATTGACTCACGCTTGTCTAGAGATTTAATGCAAGAGTCCATTATCTGCTCCCAGCCCTTGTATTAAACAAGTTAAACAAAGATAACCAAAGACACAGAACTTCCCAAAGGTGACAGGTACATGCCATCTTTAAATGATAGTGAACCAGACCAAAAGACTCTTATGTACCGTTGACTTTATCTTGAAGGTAGAATTTTATTGAAAAAGGTTTCAAGTTTATTCATGACACACAAATGTCTTAGAAATATGAACCCACCAGACGCCAACATAATAAATCACAACATGAAATCTTGTCATTCTTTCAATTAACAAATTCTTTCTTAAAAGTTACTGGTCTCCATGGAGCTTGTGACATAGGCAACAACAATGCCACGGCACTGGTGAAAGTGTAGATATTGTCATCCTGATTGAGGACAACAGGTTTATGTTCCATGGTGTCTCTGCCACTCCCCTCTGGGTGTGCCCCAGGTCCTACTAATCTGCTGGAGGGCAGATTGCTGGACTGCTATCAGGGCCTGCATGCTTGTTTGAGCACTGAAATGACTATGCATGGCAGCAAACATAGATCGCATGACCTCAGTCTGAACTCTTACAACACTCATGTTGTGTGGTTTCTGTTGCACTATAATGTCGCCCCCAGGAACTGCATCACAGGTGGTTCAGCAAGTGCTGTCATGGAATTAGCCACCACCTCCAAGCTGGAAAGAATTGACTCTAATGAAGAATTGACTGCAATGTAACACACTGCAGAAATCTCTATCGTGCTCTTTGAGAGTGACAAGTGGCTATCGTTCAGGACTACTAATGCACAGAGCATCTCAGGGTGCATATTCTCAGTGTTCTCCTTGTGTGTCATTCAGTGCTAGTATCTGAGTCCCCTGCAAGAGAAGCCATCTATGCTCTTACCATACAACGAGCTGCCACATGAATA
>NW_025966324.1:0-23300 GCF_021869965.1 Rhincodon typus
GGGGTGCTTCGCCATCTTTGGTACTGGCACGTGGGGTTCTCCCTCACTGCTTGTAGTTCTTGGAAATACTTTCACATGAACATTGTCCTGGGTAGAGAGTACACTAGTGAATTTATATTGTTTTAACAACTCTATGGGTGTAATTTGTGATGTGAAGTGCTGGAAGATAGGAGCACAACGGTTAAGTGGTTGTTTTTGACCAGCATGTACTCGATGGGCCAAAGGAGCTTCTTCCGGCCTGTGGACCTCAGGACTGTATCAGCATTACAAACCAGTTGGTTTACTTCAGTTCTCCAGGTGCATTGAGAAATGGGCCTCAGCCAAGTCCAACCCATTTTCCACACTTGTCCTTCCCCCCCACCAAATGCAACAGGTTATCCCTTCAGAGACAGTAGATGCTGGAGAATCTGAGATAACAAGGTGTAGAAGTGGATGAACACGGCAGGCCAAGCAGCATCAGAGGAGCAGGAAGGAAGAAGGGTCTAGGCCTGAAATGTCAGTTTTCCTGCTCCTCTGATGCTGCTTGGCCTGCTGTGTTCATCCCGCTCTACACCTTGTTATCTCAGGTTATCCCTTCACTTTGCTTCCTACTCCACCAGCCTCCACAACCAAAGGATCATAAGCCACCATGTCCAGCACCTGTAGTGGGATGCCATAACCAGAGACACATTCCCCTTCATTCCCTCGTCAGTTTTCTTCAGGGACCATTCCCTCTGGTCTCTGGGAACCCTGGTCCAGTGCTCCTTCTGCACTCTCATTATCCCCTTGGCACCATCCCATGTAATGGCAGAAGGTGTGATACCTGCCCTTTACCTCTTCCCTCCTTTCTATCCAAGGTCCCATACACACCTTCCAAGTGAAGCAGCGATTTACCTGCACTTCCACCTCGTCTCTGTATTCACTGCTCACAACACGATCTTCCTGTACAGTGGGGAGATGAAACACAATGGGCAACTGCTTTACCAAACACCTACGTTCTCTGGCTGTAAAAATGACCCCAAGCTTCCACTGTCTGCCACTTTAACACACCACTACATGCCCTGAGCAACATTTCTGTCTTGGGTCTACTGCAGTGATCCAGCAAGGTGCAGTGCAAGCTGGAGGAATAACACTTCAGCTTCCGTTCAGGCACCTTACAGCCTTCAGGACTCAACATTGAGTTTAACAATTTCAGATCGTGAACAACTTGTTTATTCTATTTCCCCTGACTCCTGTAGGTCCTGTCATAGAGTCATACAGCACAGAAACAGACCCTTCACTCCAATTTGTCCATGCCGAACATAATCCCAAACTAAACTAGTCCCACCTGCCTGCTCCTGGCCCATATCCCTCCAAACCTTTCCTATTCATATATCCAACCAAATGTCTTTTAAATGTTGTAATTGTACCTACATCCATCACTTCACCAGGAAGTTCATTCCACACATGAACCACCTTCTGTGTAAAATATTTGCCTCATCTTTTTTAAATCTCTCTCTCTCATGTTAAAAATGTGCCCCCTAGTCTTGAAATTCCCCATCTTAGGGAAAAGACAACTACCATCAACTCTATCTATACCTTTCATTATTTTATAAACTTCTATCAGGTCATCTCTCAACCTCCTACACTCCAGTGAGAAAATTCCCAGCCTGTCCAGTCTTTCTTTGTAACTCAAACCTTCCACACTTGACAACATTCTGATAAATCTCTTCTGAACCCTCTCCAGCTTGATAATATCCTTCCTATAACTAGGTGACCAGAACTGGAAACAGTATTCCAGAAGATAATGTCCCAACTCCTATACTCAAAGGACTGAGCAATGAAGGCAAGCATGCCAAACACGTTTTTAACCATCCTGTCTGTATGTGATGCAAACTTTAAAGAATTACGTACCTGCACCTCTAGGTTCCTCTGTTGTACAACATTACCCAATTGCATAAGCCCTACCCTTGCATTTTGGTACAACAAACAACGCCTCGCGTTCATCCAGATTGAACTCCATCTGCCATTTTTCAGCCCATTGACCCATTTGATCAAGATCCCATTGTACCCTTAGAAAACCTTCACTGTCTATAATTGCACCAATTTTGGTGTCATTCACAGACTTATTAACCATGCCTTCTATATTTTCATCCAAATCATTTATATAATGACAAACAAAAGAGGACACAGAACCGATCCCTGTGGAACACCGCTCGTCACAGGCCTCCAGTCCAAAAAGCAACCCTCCACCATTACTCTTGGCAAACTCACCCTGAATCCCACGTGACCTAACTTTACTAATTAGTCTACCATGCGGAACCTTGTCAAAGGCTTTACGAAAATCCAAATAAACAACATCTACTGCTCTACCATCATCATTCTTTTTGATAACGTCCTCAAAAAAATTTTCAAGTTTGAGAGATGTGGTTTTCCTCACACAAAACCATGCTGGACTATCCCTAATCAATTTTTGCCTCCCTAAACGTCCATAAATCCTACCTTTTATAATCACCTCCAACAATTTACCCACAACTGAAGTCAGGCTCACAGGTCTATAGTTTCCCGGTTTCTCCTTACGACCTTCCTTAAGCAAAGGGACAACATTAGCCACCCTCCAGTCGTCATGCACCTCACCTATAGTTATGGATGATGCAAATATTTCTGCAAAGGATCTTGTAATTTCCTCAACACTTCCCACAACATTCTGGGATAGATTAGATCAGGTCCCGGAGACTTATCAATGTTTATGTTCTCAAAGACCTCCCTAACCTCCTCTTCTGTAACGTGAACTGTTTTCAAAACATCAAAGTTTATTTCTCTGCATTCTCGAGACTCCATTTCTTTCTCCACAGTAAAAACTGATGCAAAATATTCATTTAGTACTCTTCCATCTCCTGGGGTTCAACACAAAGACGACCGCGTTGATCTTTAAGAGGCCCAACCCTCTCTCTAGTTACCCTATTGCTCATAATATACTTGTAGAATCTCTTTGGATTATCCTTAACTATCTGCCAATGCTACCTCATATCCCCTGTCTACCTTCCTGACTTCTCTCTTCAGAATGCCCCTACACTGTTTATACTGATTAAGAGATTCAATTGAACAAAGTTGTCTATATCAAAAAAAATTCTCTTTTATTTTTGACTAAACCTCAATACCTTTATCCATTGTTCCTTAATCATACCAGCCTTACCCTTCACTCTAACAGGAACAAAATGCCTCTGAACTCTCGTCATTCACACTCTTGAATGCCTCCCACTTACCAGATGGCATTTTACCTGCGAACAGTCTACTCCAATCAACTTTTGAAAGTTCTTGTTTCATAACATTAAAATTTGTCTTACTCCAATTAAAAACTTTAACTTTTATGGAAGGCTTATCCTTTTCCATAACCTTTTTGAAACCAATAAAATTATGATCGCTAGTCCCAATGTGTTCCCCGACTTTGACTTCAGTTACCTGCCCTCCCTTATTGCCCAAGAAAGGTCTAGTTTTGCTCCTTTTCTCGTAGGAGCATCCACATTTTGATAAAGAAAATTTTCTTGAGATTATTTGACAAATTCATCATCCAAACCTTTCACACTATGGTATTCCCAGTCAATGTTTGGAAAATTAAAATCCCCCCATTATTACAACTTTATTATGCTTACATATATCCGAGATCTCCCTACATACTTGTTTCTCAATTTCTCTCTTACTACTGGGGGCCTCTCGTACAATCCCATCAGTGATCTGGATTGTATGGACTGCTTCAAGCACAGCCAACCTATTTTCAAACATTTACTCTTTAGCACTCTTTAGCACCCAATCTAGCTATTAATTCTATCAGCTTATCATCAGCAATTAGCTTTGTTTGTCTTTGGGCACCGGACTCCCGGTTTTCTGTTCGCTTCCCCGTACCGCCCAATCCCATGCCTATCATCAACATAATTACCCAGCTATTTTCAGCTCTGACAAAATGTTTGTGGACTCAAAATATTAAAAACATTGCTTTTCTCTACACAGATGCTGCGAGACTTGCTGAGTTCCTCCAGTAATGTGTTTGGCATTTCTAGCATCCAGAGTTCTTTGTTTTTATTTTGGATCAATATTGGGACCCTTGTTTCTCCCCTTATACATTTATGATTTATATCTGGGTGTTCAAGGGACATTTTCAAAGTTTGCAAATGAATCAAAACTTGGAAGATTTGTAAACTGTGGAAGGGTAGTGTGGAACTCCAAAAGGATATCGACAAGTCAGAGGAGTGGGCAGATGTGACATTGTTTTTTTAAAATTCACTCGTGGGATGTGGGTGTTACTGATTGGCCAACATTTACGGCCCATCTATAATTTCTATCGAGAAGGTGGTGGTGAGCTGCCTTCTTGAACCGCTGCAGTCCATGTGCTGTAGGTTGGCCCACAGTGCCCTTAGGGAGGGAATTACAGGATTTTGAGCCAGCGACACTGAAGGAACGGCAGTGAGTTGCAAAGTGATTCAATTTATGAAAAAGACAATGGAGGTAGAATTCTAAAGAGGGTGCAGGAGCAAAGGACCTGGTATATATGGGCACAGAACAGGCAGAGAGAGAAGTAAAACATGGTGTTCTTGATTTTAATAGTTGAATGCAGCACAAGAGCAAAGAGGTGATGTCAAACTTGTATAAGACACTGAAGTACGGTATGACACTCTCAATTGTACATAATAGGAAGGATGTGAATGCATTGGAGAGAGTGCAGAAGCAATTTACAAGAATGGTTCCAGGGATGAGGAACTTCAGTCATGAGGACTGATTGGAGAAATTGTAATTATTCCCTTTGGCGAAAAGAAAGCAGAGTAGAGATTGAAAGAGGATCTCAAAATCACAAGCAGGCGAGACAAAGTAGAAGGGGAGAAATTGTTCCCACTTATACAGGTTCAAATGCACAATGGCACTTGATGGAACTTAAATTCAACTTTGAAAAAAATCTGGAATAGAAACCAAATTTCATGAAATGTGTGATGGAAGGTGTCTAGCTTATTTATATATAATCTCTAATATGAAATCCAAATATAGGTATGGATTACATTCTATAAACTCCCCGTGAAAGTAGTAACTAAGTCAGACAGTCCTTCCAGAAGTGACAAATTGCTGGAAAAACTCAGCAGGTCCGGCAGCATCTGTGGAGAAAAAGCAGATGATGCCAGACTTGCTGAGTTTTTCCAGCAATTTCTGTTTCTGATCTCAAGCATCCACAGTTCTTTGTCTTTTGCTTGACCCATTCAAGCATGGATCAGAGAGGGAACCCTGGAGTGTTAATGGAAGGTAGTGGACACAGGAATGTCTCTGGATGTTGTTTACATGGAATTCCAGAAGGCATTTGATAAAAGTTTCCATGGAACTTGCAGCAAAATACTGACAGCTCAGAAACCGGTTGAGTGGCAGGCGACAGAAAGTCAGGATGATGGGTGGGCAATCAAACTAACACGACGTGAACAGTGGTATCCCACAAGGATCTATGTTCGGGCCTCAATTAATCCGATTTATTAACAACTCTGATACAGCATAGAAAATCATATATCCAAATTTGCTGGTGATGCAAAGTTAGGCAGCGTTGTAATTTTGTGCTATCAACTTCAAAAGGATATTGTTAGACTGAAATGAATGGGCAAAATTGTGGCAGATGGAGTTCAAAAGAAGCAAGTGTGAGGTTATCCATATTTGGACTCAAAAGAATAGATCAGGGTACTTTCTGGATTTAATTGTACATCTAGAAAGTAGGTTAAATATAGTGGATGGGTTCAGGTGCATAGGTCTTTAAAATATCATCAACAGGTACAGAAAATAATCAAGCAAGTTAATAGAATGCTGGCCTTTATATTCTAGAGACTGGACTACACGTGTGCAGAAATTATACAAAACCCCAGTTAGACCCCCACTTGGAGTACTGTGGGCAGATCTGTGCACCACACCTTAGGAAAGATACAGTGGCCTTGGAGGGAGTACAATGTAGGTTTACAAGAATGATACCTGGGCTTCAGGGGTTATGAGGAGAGATTAGACAAATTAGGCCTGTTTTCTCTAGAATTTAAAAGATGTTCTCATCAAAGTCTTCAAGAAATTAAACAGGAAAAGACAGGGTAGATAAAGATAAACTATTTGCACTGGTTGGGGATTCTAGAACTAGGGGGCATAGGCTAAGAATTAGGGTCAGACCATCCAGGAGAGATGTTATGAAACACTTCTACACACACCGCGTGAGGGGGGTTTGGAGCACTCTGGTTCAGTTACTTGATTTTAAATCTTAGATTTTTATTAACAAAAAGGTATTAACGGATACAGGCTAAAAGACAGGCATATGGAGTTAGGCCACAGATCAGCCATGATTTCACTAAATGCAGAACATGCTCAAGGGGCTGAATGACCTACTCCTGTTCCTGCGTAAAACTGTTAGTATTTATGACCAGGAGAGTAAATATTGAGGGGCCATTAACTTGTTTGTATTTTAGCATTGATTTTAGCTTAAGAAACCATCAGAAGCTTGAGGATTTTGAGAGAGAGACCCAACTGGGGTCAGAAGCACGATATTCTTCCATTCCAAGAAAGGAGGACAGAACAGTTCAAGAAATAAGTTACTTTAGTAGACAGTTTGCGCAACTTCCAGTCCAGAAGTGTAGTTAGAAATCTGCAGATTATTAAAAGACTGAGAAAGTTGAAGCTTTCAGTTTTGTGCCCATTCATGCAAGGTGATTCCCCTCATCCTTCCAGTGATCTGGGAAGAAGCAGCTGAGTTTAACCTAAAGATTCAAGATTGAGGGTAATCTTTCTTGATTTGATGCTGTAAAGTGATGAACTTGGGGAAATAGATGAGACTTACTTTGAAAGATCTTAAAACACACCACAAAGGGCAACTAGGAATGGTCAATAAGTACTTGCCCAGCCAGTGATAACCACATTTCATGATTTTCTTTTTAAAAGAACTTGTTCTATATTTAGACTGCTTGGCTTGTTTTCTCCCTTTGTGTAATAAACTTTTATTGTTAAGCATGTTAGGCTGCAGGTTTCCTTTATGTTTCAGTGAACGACTATGTTCAATTTAAAAAAATGATTTATCAAGCCTGATTTTGTTTTGGGAATCAGCTCAGGATCATAAGCAATAATCATAAAACTATTATCATAAAAACCCATCTGGTACACATGTCCTTGCGAATCTAGACCCACTGTAATATGGTTGACTACTAACTGCTTTCGAAGAGTAATTTGAAATTTCAAGCAAATGTTGACCCAGCCAATGATGCCCACATCATAGGAATAAATGAAAAACACGGAAGATATGAAGATAAACTGCACAGTTTTGGATGAGAGTCATATGGAGAGCAGAGTAAGTAGCACATTCTCCAAAGGACATTACAGAACCAGTTGTTAATCTTGTAACCCACAAATTTCCTGATTTAATGAACTTGCACAACTTTCGCAATGAGATTTTAACTCAACCTACAGCTCTTATGACTAAAGCCAAAATTGCTGGCGTAACTCAGTAGGTTTGGCAACATCTGTGGGAAGAAAGCAGAGTTAACATTTCAAGTCCATTGACTCATCAGAACATTGGTTTGATAATTTTTGTTCAACTAATATGGGAAGTGGGCAAGAAAGTGAAGTGGAAGAGCAGCCGCAATCACATTGAATGCAGAACAGGTTAGACAACCAGATGGTTTACTCCTTTTTCAGTGTCTTATGTTGCTGGTCCAGGACTGTACCCCAAACACTACCGATCACTTTGGTTTGGACATCCTGTCTGACTTCTAACTGAGCAAAAGTAACTATCCCAAAACCTGTACATCATACAGGAAATCCAGACAATTTGCAAGGTCACTCTTCATGTTAAAGCATTCAATTCATTCACCAAGGAGAGCACAGTCTATGCATGAGGGCTGGAACTAATTGAATATTCACATATGAATTACTGTATTTTTAAGGAACATAAGCCGTGCTAAGGTCTTTCTTTTTCCTGTTAAGTCAATAAATACTTCAGTATTTAAAGCAGGGACTACAACTACAATACTGCTTTGATTAGCTACATATCTAAATGCAAGTGTGAATGGTTCAGTAATCAATTAAAATCTTGTTTGCCCAGTGTTGATTTTAGTCAAGGCCAATGAGCTTCAGTGCAAGGGCAAAGTATTAGAAACTATTCCAAGTGAGATGATGGATAGTGAGAGTTTAACCAGGCAAAGACTTGTAAATCAACAATTCCAATGAAACCAAGAGGGAGAATTCCAGTCTCTAGTCATAGTCAATTTTCATTAACAAGCCAAACTTGCTGGGGAATGATCAACAGTGCTCTGACAACTAACTACGCCAAGCACATTAGAATCAAGACATTCACAATTTACACACTCCATTTGTTGTGTCATCATGGGAAACACTAAGCAGAAGCCAGGGAAGCTCAGTCTCTTTAATCCGCATCGTACTTCTGGTCACTTCTATTGCTGTAACATTAGTGAAGAGCTGAACCGTTTTTAAAAATATTGCACATTTTTAGTCACAATGTACTTTCCATTGCTACTGCACCGCCCCCCCCACCCCCAACCGACAAATCTACAATTCCCTGGTCTATTATGCATCTCCTCCCTAGTCCAGCCCCTCCAGTTCCCTTTTACCCCAACACTGGTGAGTGTTTGGACATTTATATTAAATGGTGCTATATAAATACACATTCGCAGCCATCTAAGCCAATCCACAACCCTCAAATAATTTTACCCCAGGACATGCCCTGCTGCATTGGAACTTATTTTGTGTTGCTATCCATGTTTTGTCCAATTATTGTATGACAGTTTTTGTCAAAGGCGCATTTTGAAATGCAAGTTACAGCTGAATATAGTACTCGTCAGTAAGGAAATGGGAATACGAAAGAACGTAATAATTTTAACTGCACAAGAGTCAAATTATACATATATAGTTGTATAACAGTCTCTACATGCACCTTTTAAGGGATAGGCCCGAGATTAGGGATTATGTACAATAATCATTTAGCAAAAGATAGACTGCTCATCTTGTATAATCACCAAACAATATACATTTGCAGATGTACTGTGTACCCAAATTTGGTCAGATTTTGAGAAAAGCACATACAAAGTCCACAGAAGTACAATCTTTGTCCAATGCTCAACCAGTTAATAAATCTCCAGGACCTGCATCTTTGTAAGTTTTGGCCAGAAGCTAAACTGATACCAAAGCTGAAAACACTAATGCTCCTAGCTTGTCATGAATGATCTGCAAATGTTCCCAAGCTAACTTCATTGCAAAACATCAAGTGATTTTGGAACATAAGATCACTGCTTTCCCTAACCAGACCTATGACTGACTTGTATGATCTTTATTGTATTCAACAGGGGATTTTTCTGTAGTTCAGACATTTTGTAAATGTTGTGGTCATCATTAGGAAAGCAGGACCTTGGGGTGAAGTTTAAAAGCTTTTCTTTTAAGATTTCTTTCTACCATTTACAAATCTCAGTCCTGGGATTCTATTCACCACCTACTGTATGGCAAGTCCAGGTCTCCAACACGGTACAATGATTGGCTCATGTACATCTGGACCCAGTTGATATTCCTGCTGAACATTCTTGTGCAAGTATTATCAATACAAGACCCAGTTTGGTTCAGAACACCGGAATCACTTTATCACAGCAGAATGCCTCAGTGATACCCCCATACTGTGAATAAATAAATAAATGGTGGGTCAATGAGCTTCTTTACTCAATGTCACCCCTCTTCCCCCCATGACAGGCCATCTTGGATAGATTCATTCCTCCACAGACCAAAGCTTCTGAAGCCAACTGTAAGTTGCCCAATATGGCACCCTAAGACTTCTGCAATGCTTGGTTCAATTTCACACACACTGCTGCCAGTTGTGGAGCAGTTTGAGTAACTGACCATCACAGTCTCAGAGCAAACAAAACCAGGTTCATTGTAAATCTGCAAAGATTCTAATCACTTAAAGAGTGCTAACTCTGGTTGGGCATATCCCTGGAGAATTTGATATGTCCCACACCATCACCACTGGTCACTCAACATACCAACTGTTGCAATCCCAAGCCTTCATCAACAAGTCAATCAGAAATGGAATACTCATTACCCAATGTGACCATTCTTTACCAAACAGCCTCTTTCCCATAGGTTTATAGTTATGTTGCAAAAAGTGACGAAAAGAACTTTTAAAAATGCCCACTTTGTTTTCTTTTCCCCAAGTGTCATTCCCAGCAGTGCCCTGGAGACTAATAATCAATTCTGCAGACGCCAGGAGGATTAGAAACCCCAAACGTATGATGCAATTCAGCTCCAAAATGTGTAAAAAAAAAACACAAGACACCAGAGTTAATGCTTAGCAGCCAAACACAACATGTTTATTCTTTTTTTTTTCTCAAGAAAAATTATGTAGTCCACTGAAGCAACTGTGTTGCACAATTACAATCACATCTTTAAAACAAACCACGGATAAAAGCAAATTTCAAAATTCTTTATATATATACCTATTAGAACAACTTTTTGTTTTTCAGTTTCAATGAAATGACAGACTTTAATATCTTGCTCTGATATATAAAAGAAATTCACCCTTATTATTCCAGCGATGGGGATACAGTACCAGCTATGGCCATACCAAGAAATGGAAACTCTCCAGCTTATTTGTACAAACTACATAGAGCAACACAATTTGTTAATGAACCAGTGATTTTGTTTTTTCTTTCTTATTAAGTACCTATCCTGGTTACAGAATGCATAGTTCTCAGATTTTCTTTTTTTCTAATTAAAAGGCAATGGCTCCCACTAATGGGATGTTCTTCTCTCCCCACCTCCCCCCCCCCCCCCCCCCCTCCAGCTGTGGTTAAAAAGTCAGTATCCTTTTAAACAAATTTTTGCAGGTCATTTTTTGTTTTAAATGATGAAATACATTCATTTTCTTCAATGCATGCTAGTCTTGTCTCTCTTTTCCCCTATTGTTATAATTTATTTATAGATTATTGCGTTGTCACTGGGATTGCAGTAAACCTTGGCCACTCGAACTGTGAAAGCAACATCTAGCTGTACAATTCTAGATTCTGCCTTTCCAAATGTAGAACAGTGTTCATACAACCAGATTTGTATAATACTGGGGTGACATTTAGTATTTGCTATTCCTGATCAATGCTGATAGTGATGGGAGCAATTTTAAGTGATGAATTAAGAGCATCATAAAGTGTATTTGCTTAAGTACAATTTAGTTTTCCTATAGTGTATTGGCACCAATACGCTAAGTAATCCTAGTGACAACAGTGCATTTTATACATACATATATAAATCACACACACATATATATATATATATATATATATAAAAATCTTTCCTTCCGAAATCTTTCACACCCATTTCCCTGCAAAATTACACACCATCACAAAACCTACCTTCAACCCAGAGGAAAAGCTGTTTGTACGACAAGATATTTTTGCACAAAGCCCTGTCAACCACTGTGCCAGGCAGGGCAGGTGTGTTCACAGAACAGCAAATGGCATCCAGTTCATCCTTCACTCCTACCAAACCCCAGCACCAAAACCCCCCCCCCCGCCCCCCCCCCCTCCCCACAAAGATGGATTATTGAGTTACCCATGGCAACCCATTGTGTGGACTGGCTCAAAATGATTTGAGAACTTCTCACCCAGCACTGACAGATCAGTTGAGGCCATTGGCAGTTTCAAAGTCACTGCCACCCTGCCTGGGGAGCCAGGCATCCCACTGTGTGCTACAGGTTTGCCATGCCAAAATTTAACAATACAAGAAGCGACAATCTGATAGCACCAATACTGAACTGGTACCGGGGCAGGCACGGTAGGAAGTCAGATATCCAAATAACAAACAGACCAATTATCCTGAACACCTAGTTCCATATATTTTTTTTCTTCAAAACCTATCAAAATACGCACATGCTTAATGTAAGACATATCAGCAAAATCCTCTGCAAATGTTCTAAATTGCTTATCATATAACATTAGGATTCATTTATAAAAACTGAATTCGAGAAATCCTTGGAACCACAGAACTTAAGTTTTTTATATATATATATACACACACACATATATATATATATATATATATATATATAATTCACAGTACTTTCAGAATAAGTTTTTTTAAAATCTTCTTTTCCTTCTCGGTTGCCAAATTCTACCCTAGACGAGTGATAACATTGTAAAGGTTTATATACAGGTCACTTATCTGAACTGACTGCAACTGAAAAAAAATTCAACTTCTCCTGAGCAGTTCTGATATGCTGCCTCCTTACTGCACTGTGTGTGACTGCTGCACCAATATCCAACTAAGGTGGGAATCCCAGGCAAGACCATTCTGCAACTTTCACTTAGAGGGGAGGGAGCCTACTTAACTCCCCGCCATATAGTCCAGTTTCATTGATAATCTTTTATCCCAGTTTATGAGGCAACAAATGTTCCATGGTAACAAACACCCTGTAAACTCCAACAAAGAAGTGTTTTTGTTAAATGTCATCATGGTGCAGCAACATATTTTTTTAAAAATCACTCTGCGAGTCACAGCAATTGAATCAGGCAAGTGTAAACAGTGTAATTCAACCTCCTCCCTCATGCCTCCCCTCCCCCCCAGCATCCACAATGCTTTTTTTAATGCCTCTATGTACAACACAGAACAACGCAATGGGTCATGCAAGATACAGCCCATTTCGTACACAAAATTAACGTGCAAGAGAGAGGCAAGACTGGTGTCGGTGGGGCAAGAGAAGACTGGGGCAGGGGAGGATGAGGCAAGGGTGACTTCATCAGATCAACCGGTCTTAAATCAATCCAAATATCATGTAAACAAAAAAAGGTACTATGACGCAGTGAAGCAGAGAGAAGAGGAAACAAAGTATGGGAACAGACCGCTACATCTTCGGGGTGGCACAAACAGTCGCAGATGGAGAGGCTGAAGGTCCTCGCACACTATTGTCAGCACATTGTCAAAATAACACACACTCATAACCAAAGTTAACCCAATTTAACATGGGTTAACAACAGAATTGAAACTGCATGCGTGGGCACGCATCACACACACACACATACATACACACAGAGGAATTTCATTTTCTATATTTGGTGCTGAGCTGGTGAACTTAAAAGATACATCAGACAAAAACTTTACAAAAAACAATTTTACAACAGTCCTTCTCTCAGGCGTGATCCAAGTCAGAGAGAAAGACAAATACCAACTCAAAAGTACAACAAGCACCCATCCTACAATTGACAGTTTAAACTGTCACAATGGGAAAAAGTGAAATTGCAAGGAGCAAGGTACACATCACATGCAATTAAAACGGAATTTTTTTTTTACAAGTTTGAGTCACCTCTCTGCTTTAATAAAATCCTTAATACTTAACACAAAAAAACTCTTCCTTAATATACACTAAAGACATTGTGCAATATAATACACTTGTAGATCAATGAAATTTAAAGTTTTGTTTTTAGAAAACGATACTGCTTTAAAAGAAAATTCCAAAGCAAAGCTAATTGTTGACTCTGAAAAAGGGAGATTGTTCAATGAAGGCGTGGCTATTAGGCCCTCAGATGCTGATACATTAAAAGATGTTCTTGGGAAGGGGAGCTGAAGGACAGTCAAGGCAGATGGCAACGTTTTTTTTTAAAACAACTTTCCACACAACTCCAACAATGTTATCAAAATTCTCATTTGTGTTTTGTTTGTCAAAAAGTAAACTAACAATGAATATACCTCATTCTGAGAAAAATATTCTGACAGGACACAGCTATGACCTGGATAATTGTCTTTAGCAGGTTAGCAACCAATCAACAATTCTCAGTCACAACTACTGATTCATTTTCGTAAGACATACACTTGTTCAAAAGGCAGAAATTCTCATTACAAATCTACCAAAGTGCAATTTCTTTGAAAATCCAAAATGGTCAAAGTCAGAAACAAACCAAGGAATCAGGCTGCACTATGGCACTGTTCCCATTAGAAAGATGCGGTATCTGATCCCCAATAAAACTTCAAATACTCTAACTTAGTTAGATCTTGAGCTTTCTCTCTTTCTCCCTCCCCAACACACATTAAAAAGGAACCAACCAATCTAAAAGCTATAGATACAATTGACACTACAACCCATTACAAAAGTGCACACACATTAACTGAAATACTTATTAACTGTGCAATCAAACTCACAGCAGCACATTGCATTCACCTCTAAGGCTTGGCACAGCCCAGGTGCCTACCAGGATGGTAACCATGCAGTTCATAACATTGGCTCTCTGAGTAACATTCTCCTTGCCAGTTACTTCCACATTCCAGTCAATGCCATCCCAACAGCCTATGCAAACAGAAACGATGAATCATGACCAGTCAACTGCCAGAGTGCTTTTGGAGCCCTCCTCTTTTTATTTTAGAGATTGGAATGGGACTCAACTCCATTTAGGGACCTAACCCCTCCACCAACAGTACTGTTATTTGATATCAAGGCAGCAAAACTACCTTCTTTAAATGGGAAATAAATACAACTTGTGAATGCTTGCATTGTGGCCCTACACCATTTAATAATCAATAAATACGACATAAAAAGGAAAATGCTAAAACTGTACTTTATCAAAATGCAGTTCAGGGAATATAATCTGCCGGATCGATAAGACAAAAACAAGAAACTAAGGTGCTGAATGCCGTTTGAAGGCACACCTATATTTTAAATTGGTCCAATTCAAAGTTTATGGGTCTCCAAGGGAAGTCAAATGCAAGGTGAATGAGGGTCCAAGGACCCTTTAAAGTCAGTCAGTAACATGCATTGGGATCATTTGAAAAGTTGGGACATTTAAATCAGTGATGCAGAATTAGCATTTATTTTTTATTACCTACTTTCGGGGAAATGGAAAGCTTGCAGCAAAAGATCTGCCCAAAAAGTGCTCAGCAATCAAGTGTGTGTAATTTTGGACTTTAGTTGTTTCTTATTAAAGTCAGATACAAAGCCCCAGTGAGAAAGTTACTGCACCAGTGTCAGGATGGTAACAGAGGAGCTGGGACACCAAAGGAGGGCAAAAAGTGAATCATGGGACGAAGAACAAGAGAATTGCATTCAAACATAAAAAATAAAATTTGATGGAAACTGTAAAGCAAAGCCACATTAGAAAATAAAACAGGTTTGCAAAGTAGAAAATAACTTTAAAATAGGGCAAGATGATAGCTACATTGTAAATATGGGTGCTACACTCTGTTGAAAAGCTAATTACTGTGATACAAGCCAAATTTATGATGTACTTCAATTTCTTATGGAGACATCACACTGGATTTTTCCACTCCTGAATTTCTCCCATGGCCCTTGTGTCCTGGAGGTTCTTCCACATTCAAAGATCTGAGAAAGGCAAGAAGCTCATTGTGTCTCATTTTCTAACAGTCGGATATCTCTCATCTTCCAATAAACATGGTCATTGCTTAAGGTTCTATGAGCTGAGGTTACAGGTATCAGATTTGGAAAAAAAAACACCCCTCATACCCCATTTTTAATGCACCTGTCAGTAACCAGTATTCCAGGGTCACGGCGCAGTGGTCTGCATAGATTGAAGCAATTTTCTTGATGAAATGGTGGGATTTCTCCTCCATTCCCAAACACATGCAATCAATCTGGGATTCAGCACAACTCAAGAATGAGGTTAAGCTACAGAAAAAATTACCAGAATACAAAAGAATTTACAGGATTCTTGCAAAGAGCATAAATAGGATAAAAAGAAGCCTGGAAATGTGTAGCAGATTTCGAATTTAGTTTATATTTGAAAAAAATGATGCATTTTTAGTTTCTGAAATATTGAAATATTCACCTCTCTTTCAAGTTGCCAATGGATCACCTGAATTTTTGTCATACCTTCTTTCCCAAGTGATTTCCAGCCCTTACATGCTTTCTTAATCTTTCTTTAACAAAATGGACCTCTGCCTGGCTCCCACAAACCACACATAGACCACCAGCATATGTTTGTTCAAACAATTTGATTACCCCATCTTAAGATGCTTTGTATAGCTGTAAATCTTGTTTCTCCTGGGACTGGTACTGGACATATCTGCAAGATCACTATGGTTATCAACAGGATTCAAACCTACTACAGTTGGTAAAATCTGTGCACAAGGGGTACAGCAATTCATATGGTCAAACTCCAGTACACTACAAGCATAACCAATGGTTAGTGTTGCATTAATTCAAGATGGCTTTAAAACACAATTACTTATTTCCCACTAGAGACTGCCAAAGAGACTTGCACCCAGTCAGGAACACCGCTCACCTCGCACCACACTTCCTCACACCAGATGTCCATTATACCAACTATTTAATGATACTTATCAATTCGTAAGAACTAATTTTATTTTAAGTAAATAAAATCTTTGCAACAGAAGATTCAAATAATTGAGGGAGGTACTTCCCAGACATCGTTCATGAAGTTAAGGGGATATCCTGAACAGATGTTGCTATTCTGCAAAGTGGCATAAAATTACTGCACAATACATCTGTATATTTTCTTTAAATTCCCACAGTGAAGGAGGACTCTAGGTTGGCTCCTACTTCTGCATTTGCCAAACAAGAGTTTTGGACCAAAGTGAAATATTAGGAGAATTACAGGCATTTGTGGAAAGTCCCAGAACTCAGCTGCTGAAAGGCCCTGTCTTAGTTGGTGCGATTCAACATTAACCAGTGGCAGTAAATAAAGCAGCAGCAACAGCACAACAGAGTCGAGGCCCACAAATCAGAACTAACAACCCTCCCACTAAACTCTCTGAAGTCCCACCTTTCTAAAACACTGCAGGCATGGAAAAAAAAAAGTGACTAAACAGCCTGAAAAACTACTTTGAGCTCTTTTGACCAAATCCTGTGAATATCATAGGAAATGGCCCTGTCAAGATGGAACGAATCAAACCGTTGAGGGGAATGGGATAGATGAGAAAAACATTGTGCTTATTTTAGAATTGTCCTGCTTACTTTCATTAATATTATGCCTGAAAATAACACTTCTTAGCCATTTTCCTCGGAAGCTTGATATGGACCTGTGTATGTATGCATAGAACACTGAATGCCCTGCTGTCTGGTCCCAAACCCAGAGTGGTTCATAACCAGCTTGCCTGAAGATTCAGACAAGAAAGCAATTGATGCAAGCAGCCTCGAGCGGACGTTTACACTCAACCAGAGTCCAATACTTTAACAAAATTGTCAAGTTAGCAAATGAACCTTGGCATGTTGAGAAAGAAATGGTAGGACAATAAATATCGTATTAGGTCAACACCCCAGTTCTGCCACATCCCACCCTACCGCATGACAAGAATTACTTTTGCCAGATCAGGCAGAATACATAACTTTTTGTGGAAGCATACTGCTCATAACCCAAATATTCTTACAGGACTGCAATGAGGTATTACCATTTAAGTAGATTTCTAGTTATTAGACAGAATTGGAACTGGTGCAACAAACAGACTGAAAAATCTAAATCTCAAAGTCGGACATTAGCTTTTTATTCCCTCTTTATTTAAAAAAAAACATTTCGGGAACTGGCTTTTCCCCTAAAAATTCCTGAGAACTTTAAATTTTAGGAGGAAAAAGATTATAGAAGCAGAACAAAATAAAAATGCTAACTAAATTAAAAACAAAACACTGTCAAATGCTCCCAGAGTTACTCATCTAAAAATATAAAACACATATTTTTGGTCTTTTTAATCCTGTTTTGATGGAAGAACGGTTCAACTTTTTTTGATTTCTGACTTTTCTATGCCTTGGAAAAAGAATTTATAGGACTGTGCCAACAATATTTGGAATCAAGACTTTGTTTTATAAAAAAATCAGATATCAGTACAGTTCTCTTGAATCGCGTGGCTTCTACAAGTTTAACTTCTCCAGACAACATGTGAACAAAGTGCGATGGATAGTGAGCAAATTCCCTTCCTAATCCACCTCATTTTAGATTAGTCAATACAAACACTGCCTCAATCAACAATCAGAGCAAAAACAATTTGCAGCTTTTGATGACCATTATTACCATGTGTCCACTGACTCCCCTACTGGACAGGGTCTGGGCAGCTGGGTCAGATGCAGCACTCAACACTAAAATAGAGTATATCCCTTTTCCACCAAACTCAATTGTTACCAATCTGTTCAATCTGAAACTAATTATCTGTTTTAAAAATGCAAAATTCTTCAAAGTATTGTACTCAATAATTCTCGACACAGTCCTAAAGGTTATGTAAACAGGTCAAGGCCAAACACTTGGGCATCTCCCTAATGTTTAAGATTATTTAACTCCACAAAGTGCTGGAAGAAGACCAAGCACGGAGTGAACAAGTGTATGGGCTGGTGTGCATGTACACACGTGAGCAAGACTAGGGAGGTGTGTGTGTGTGTGCGTGTGCGGGGAGAGGGGAGCGGGCGTGTGGCAAATGCAAAATGACCGCAAGTCTGGGTGAACAGGGGAAACGTGAAGATTCCAACTGGTTGGATAACTGAATACAATCCAGAACACGATTAAAGCAGCAACTTCTAATTGCAGCCACTTCTGGTCACTTAACAAATGTGACACCGACGTGGTTCCAAATCCAATCTCTTCAGCAGTTAAAGACTAATGAAGAAAGATGTCAAATCTCCTACTCCTTCCTCTCAACGTACGTCATTGCTTATTTTCCATGTCCACATTCCCTCAATTCCCACTCCTCCATCCCAAAGCCATACTACACTGCTCTGACAAAAATTCAACACCTATAGCAAAACAGTGAGGACAATTTTAAAAATTAAACCACAAAAGGTGCAATACTTAGAACAGCATTAACAATTTTTTTCATATAGCTTCCTAAACAAGTAAATGATTTTCTCACTAATCTTCACCCAAGTGGGTTTAAAACGAGGGGGAAAAAGAAGGAAAACACACTTTTTAAATCTGAAAAACGTGTAAGTAAACGTTTATAATCTTTCATATAGTGATCGACCAGTGAACAAAGGTACTGTCCCTCTTCTTTGTGTTGAGCAATTATCTAATAATTGGGACCCAGTACCAGCCTGTGCAGCAGCAGGACTGTGAACAGTCTGCTACCCATTGAGGTGCGCATTGTCTGACTCAGCAAGTGTGTAAACATGTGTGCAAGTATAAAGGGTGTGTGTCAGTCCCCAGTGTCTTTGTACACACAATTCAACTGATCAAGTGATTAATTTCAGTGTAGCCTCACACAATCAACAAGGTCACCAGTAGGCTAGGTCAATGATAAAGTTACTAATGGAGCAATTCACAGGAGACAGACGCACATACCCTTTCATAATATGCACCTGACTTTACCATTTTAAAGAAATCCACTTTCAACATCTTTGCTTTATATTTTAAATTGGACCTTTTGTTCGATGTTAGTCACACCAGATCTGTCTGGAGCCCTGTGTATCATGGCCCTTCACACAGATGCAGACATGTTCTTACATATGGTGTAAACAATATGTTAAAGCTACTCCTACAAATTCTGGTATAATCTTACCCAACAGTTTTATAGAAAAAAAATGCTTGCATACTTTAGATCAGCAAGTATACCAGAATGGCCACAAACTGGCTATTACAGATGGACTTTAATAACAGAAACAAAATGATGATTTCACTGAAAGGAATGAGTTACATGCAGCAAGGGTCATTATAAGCTGTAAAGCAAGGTCGTTCCCAGAGCTTCCTTTGACTCCAAAATCCCTGTGCAGTTACAGAGAAGCTCTTTTTAAAGAGTGGAGATGCCAGAGACTGGGATGTAAACAGCTGGCTGTAAACCAGTATTGCAGACTTGCGCCAGTGAGAGTTTGTGGGAAGCTACAAGCCATTTTGTGAAAGTGTCAATTTACAGGCAGTACAGGTGAACGTAGGAAGGCTCAAGCCAGCCAAGCCAACTGGATAGCTACATCTCAAAAATTTAAAAAACACAAAAACATATACAAAAAGGAGGGAGGACTATATCCATAGGAGTTATTTTTATTACATTACGGCAACACCTTCATTGGATTAGCTAAGTGTTTTGAATACCTCAAGGGGGTGCAGGTGGGGAAACGACTGGCCCACCATGAACACCCAGTTTACAAAATGATAAAGCTTGTTACAGTACACAATGTAAGTCCCCCCCAACACTTTGGAACTGAGTGCAACATGTAAATTTAACTTGAAAACTTTTACACTAATTTTTCTAACCTACTTTAAGTGCTTATGTCATTTGAGTGTAGCAGTTTGAGGGCAGCACATTGCCCACTTAAGGAAAGAAGAATACTATTGCGATGCTAAATAATAGCGTGTGATAAAATATTGACAGCACAAGATCAGTTAGCTGCAGTGATAGTGATGAGATGAAACCATCAAGTGTGGCAACATCATCACTGCATGTTTTAGGGTTGTGCTGTGATATAACAGGATGTGTTAAAATTTACTATTGAAAAATACAATAAGCAGACCTTGAATAGAGCGCAAAATAAGTAGCACTGCAGTGAAGGGCTGGGAGCATCTTCATTATAAGCTGAAATTAGTTAAGACAACTTATGGATGAGGGAGGCAATGAAGGAGAGAAGTAGAACAGTATCGCTTTGCAGTAAAGACAGCAAATTTCAGTGGAGCGATAACACAAATTCAGCCCAAAGCCTTAAACTGAAGAGAAGCAGCTCTGATGTAAATACAGCTCTCCGCTCATCTACTGGAAGATAGACTTAATGCTGAAAAGCTTTTTCTCCCCCCCCCACCCCTACTGAAGACATTGTCTTGAGGTGTTGCTTTAGCAGCCCTCTGTTATCTCTCCCAAACAGCTACTATTCATCCAGGACCCTAGATATTGTGTGTTGGCAGGATATTCAACCACAGTGGGCATTTCAATTGAGCCCAACCCTGCCTCCACCCAACAGCTAGTATGTACAAACCCCTGACAAGGGTTATTGGATAGCAATCACAACTGGGAACCTTGGACAAATTTCTTTACCATCCCTCCTGCCAAGCTTTGAGAAGGGAGGTGGGGTTAGGAGTGGGATAGGGATATTAAGATCAATAGTAACCCTTACACCACTGCTGCCTTTTATGGCCAAGATAAAATAAATTAGCACAGGTCAGAAATCAAACCTGAACCACACTCTGGTCTATGAAATTTAGTATTACCTCTAGTTGTGCCTTAATGTATTAGGAAGCAGTTGGAGTATTTTGTGCTAAGATTCCTCTTCCGCCACATGAAGCGTGACGTTGATACATACAATGCCTAGTGAAAGGCAGGTGCATATGGTGTTTTAAGGGTACATGGCTGGTACTGGTGCATAATAATCTCCTATAACATGTACATAAGCAACCACTAGGTTCAGTATCTGTCCTGGTCAATCACTAGCTTTAATACGTGAGGTTCTGTCGCGTCTCCGCTATTGCGTGTTAAGGACGGAAACGTGCCCAGTGCAAAAAAAAAAGTTTTTAAAAAGCCTGTTGTGTATTCAGTAAATGTCCTGTTGCAACAACTTCTCAATACGGAGGGGGGGAAAAGAATCATGTAAGGAAAAACTATACTACTATTTAAAAAAAAACTTATTTATTTTTGATGGTAAAGTGTACTTCACATTTTTAATGTTGGCGTTCATGATTCAAGTATTTCGAAGTGTGATATGTTTTTTGTTTTTTTTTTTGTTTTTTGTTTTTTTTGATTAAAAAAAAGTAGCCGAAAATTAGGAGGGAGGTGTCTATGTGCACAAAAGAGACTGTGGATGACCCCCTTAATTTGTTTCACTTTTTTCTTTTTTTCTCCTTTTTTTAAACTTGTTTTGAAACTTATTGCAGTTTGAAAAAAAACACATTAGTGCTGCTGTTCAAAAAAGTTCACGAGGTCACAGGTCAAAGGTTGAAAGCTTAGAAGTTCAAATTGAATCAGCCCCTCCGCCCAGGAGGTCACCAGGTAGTAGGGGGGCCGGACTGCCCATTCGGTGCGAATCATCAGAATTTGGGGCTCCCCACAAGCTTGCCGTGTAACTTGGGGTTGCCCAAAGTGAGGCTCCCGCCAGGTTCCCGCTACCTCTGCCCACTCCTCCGGCACTGTTCCACTGTCCCAGGCCAGACCGCCCACCAAACGAGTGAAGGCTGCTCCCGACTGGATCCATCTGGCTCTGTCCTGTCTCCAGTGTCTGCCAGCCTGGGGATGGTGTTGATAACTGACCTTGTGCAAAATAGCGGTTGACTTCCTCTTCACTGACAAACTCAGCAAGGATGGTAGTGTTCCCCAACACACACCTGAAAGAAAATACAAAATAAACTGAGGACAGAATTACTCTTGGCCTATAGAATTTGGGAACACTGGCTCCTTCCAGCCCCTCAAGCATGTAGCACCATTCATCAAGATCATGGCAGACTTGCAAAAAAGCATCAAATACTGTCTCCCCTCCACACTACCCCCGCCTCATGTCATTTTATTCTGTGTTTTTAAACTTCGATTCAGATATCACCTGGTGTCATCTTCCAGCATTTCCATTTACTATTTCTTCTTTTCCACTAATTTTTCGTAACTCTCCCCCTGGAAATAGGATTTTAATTCTGGTCAACAGCAACCTTTTAACGGGCAGACTCAAGAACTCAGTAGCTGTGAACCTTCACAAGCAGTTGAGACTTGGTCATCTCACTGAGAAGTAGCAAGATAAGGTCACTCAAACAAAGTTCGTGCTGAAAGTGACCGAGTGTTTTACGAGGTCTAAATAGTGCTGAATATTGCCTCGAGGACACTGGACTCCAAACAACAGGTATTGCCCAAAGCTGAAAGGCAACCATTCTGCTGTAAAGTGGGAATCAAGACATAACGCTGCAAGTACCACACACATTTTGTCACAGTCCAAAAGAAAAAAGTCAGGACTGTGTTTCAAACTCTGCTAGAAATCCACCCAAGCACAGCTTTAAGCTGCCTGTTTTTATTTCAAATGATGACTGATCTGAGGGGATTACCAGTATTTTCTCCATTCACTTCAGATTACCATATTGGTAGCTGTAAGAATTTTCTTTTTTTAAACAGTCCAGTTAATGGCTCTCACACAGTTTTGCTAATTTGGATAAAGGCGACGCTGGGAACATTCTGTTTTGTCAAAATGTTTTGTTTTTCTAAACAGACTATTTTGAAAGGAGGCCTGCTTTTAGCAGTTTGAGACTGTTCACATCTTCCCAACCAGAGAACAGGGTTAACAAAAACAAAGTTGCTGGAAAAGCCCAGCAGGTTGGCAGCATCTGTGAAGGAAAAAACAGAGTTAACGTTTCGGGTCCGGTGACCCTTACTCTGTTCTGAGGAAGCGTCACCAGACCCGAAACGTTAACTCTGTTTTTTCCTTCACAGATGCTGCCAGACCTGCTGAGCTTTTCCAGCAA
>NW_025966324.1:23700-50000 GCF_021869965.1 Rhincodon typus
GAAAAAACAGAGTTAACGTTTCGGGTCTGGTGACGCTTCCTCAGAACAGAGTAAGGGTCACCGGACCCGAAACGTTAACTCTGTTTTTTCCTTCACAGATGCTGCCAGACCTGCTGAGCTTTTCCAGCAACTTTGCTTTTGTTCCTGATTTACAGCATCCACAGTTCTTTCGGTTTTTATTTAGTAGAGAACAGGGCTGTTGGATAGGAGCACAGAAGTGGAGGGAACCATCAAGGAATAACCAATACGATATCAAAGCCAGGAACTCACATGTGCAGCGCAGTCTGGGCCTTGATAGCCTCTTGCTTGGTGCTGTATCGGACCAGTGCAGTGCCGTGTGTCAGGTTCAGGTGGAATGTTATCAGCGGGCCATGCTGCATGCAGATTGTTCGCAGGGTGGAGCCATCGATCTAAGGAGAAATATGTTTAACTTGTTTAAACACTTTTAAAAAAGCTTGTTTTCCACTTACTCCAAGTCCGACTGGACTTGGTTTCATCCAAATGATTACTCTTTTACATCTAGTTTTATTGTTACTACAGGCCATTCCACCTAAGGGACATCACTGTCAAATTATATTTCTCCCCACCCCCTCACTCTACCTCCTTCTCCAATCAAAAGATGCTGAGGCCAAATGCCATGAGCTGTGGCCTGACAGATCAATGGTCTCAGTAGCACACTGCGCAGGACATTTACCAAATAATCCATCAAAAGTGCTATAAAGTTTTTGATCATTAAAATATTTCTTAGATCAAGGGTATCAAACAATAAGGTTTCATCTGCAATTGAATAGGGCCTAACCTTTTATCAATGAAGTCTTTTCTGCTTTGCAACCTATTTTGTCATTCACTTTTTTATAGATCATTAAAGTACATATTTCTCATGCAATTTTTCATAAAAACAATTGGTGACAGAAAGGTCATGAAGGTGCTCAATGGGTTTCTTTAAATATAAACATTAATTGCCTCCTGGTCAGACATCAACAGGTTTCTTCTGCATTTCTCAACATGAAGGGATACAAGTCTTTGAGAACACCCGTCCACAACAGGAAATGTGGAAGTGAACCGGGGAAAGGAATACCAATGCTCAAGGCCAAGGACCAATTCCACTTCCTGGAAACACCTGCCAAATGTGTGCTCAGGATGTGACTCTAGGATTGGGCTCATCAGCCATGCAAGGACCCAGAGAACCCATCATCAGTGACACAGAATTTCCCAGGTGGACAATCATACTCAGTAGTGAGTGACTGATGATGACAATATCTTACGTACTTCTGTATTTATATCAAATTTTTGGTACGAAGAGTTATGCTTTAATCTAGCAATATGAACTGCTTTTATTATTAGGACAAGCAATTTCCACACTATTACACAGTATTTATTTTGCCTTCACTCTACTCTGGTGATGATATCAGGCAAGCACAACACATTATGAAAGCTTCGAATTATCAGTTCAGTGCTGTATAACTTAACTGTTAAGAACAAACTTCAGGGAATCCCAAAATATTTCTCCACTGTCAGACTACACCTCCAGCTCTCTCTTTGCCTTGTCCTGAATTTATGTTGCTTCTCTTTTGTTATGCTTTTTTAGGAAAATCAACCATCATGCTACACGACAATGCTCCCTACAAGCTTGTCTTCATGCATCAGCAATTGGGAGAGGTTTATTAGTAAAGAAATCTCCTACTCTTTTCCTTTAATGAAAACGCATTTGTTTACACAAAGGTGACAATGTTAACTATTATGCTTTGCCAAAACCAGGCAGAACAGCAAACCCAGGAGGAATTTTAAACACCTTCATGATATCCTTCTCAACAATAAACATTCTCTAGAATTTTTGTACCTGTGGAGTGAGATTATGAAGAACAAGCCAGGAGCTGACCCGAACAGACCCACCCGAACTGCCATCACCCCAGTTCGAACCTAAAGAGGAAAAGGAGAAAATTAAATTGTTTCAAAAAGCTGTTTTATTTCAGAAACGAAAGAACTAGCCACTCAATGACACTGTCAAGCAATTGACGGGAGCTCATAATTTCTTTGATATGGAATGCCAAAGCCGACACTGAAAAACATTAGCAAGATTAAAGAGTGCCAAAGGACACTGAAGTAAATCAGGATTGTGATTAGTTAATGCTAAACTTAAGAAAAAACATAACTATAGCATTTCATCATCATCAGGATACTGCAAAGTGCTCTTCAACCTTTAAAACACAGTCCCAAAGTGCTTCCCAGCTAATTAATTACTTCCAAAGTGCAGTTCTGTTATGTGTGGAAATGCAACAGCCAGTTTGAATGCAGCAAGATATCACAAACATCAATGAGCAAAGCAGTAAAATTGTTCTGGAGTGCTGATTGAGGAATCTTCTGCTTCTTTACGAACATCACCTTTTAAGTTCGCCCGAGAGTTATACATGTGCTCCAAAAGATAGCATCCCTGGTCACACACCACTAACTCAAATACTGCAGTAAAGGTTCAACATAGATGTACTCATGTCATCATTCTGACTGCCAGGCACGTATGCACTGGGGCCAAGATAATAACATTAGAGTGGGATGCTTTTTTTTAGGACACCATAAAGAGAGAAAAAGATAGAGTAGCAGCAAGGTACATACTCAGGGCATATCGTGAGTCCTGCACACCCCACCCTCTGCTGAATCGGGGTGCACCACTGCCCCATAGAGATGATGGGGGCTTCTGATTGGTCAGTCCTGGTGGTGGCCGGGTTGGCGGGTTAGTGTTTTTAGATGACATCTGATTCTTCCACATCCTGGGATGTCCGATTGGATCTGGAGACCACGTCGACTTGAAGTCATTGAACTTGGCTGCAAAAATATGGTTCAGACCCAGTCAAAACAAAAAACAAGAAAGGGTGAGATTTGGCTATGACAGAATCTCTGAACACATGAAATACTACACAATGCTAAAGATTTTGTCACTGAAGGTTCAGGTACAAGATAACATGTTCTGATTTTGGTCCCTTCAAACAAAGTGATTTAGAAACTTATTTAGAGAGTAGATGATGTATTTACTAAAGATTTTCCATGATTATGAGTGAAAATCAAGTATAGTTTTAGATCATACAAGGTAGAAGAGCAAGGAATAAGTCAACTAACTGAACATAAGTACCAACATCCAAAAGAGAAGAAAGACCATTCAGTCCCCTTGAGCCCACTCCATCATTCCATCAGATCATGGGCAATCTGTCTGTAGTTTAAATTCCACACTTACATATATATGTCTTTAATAACATTTGATTCTTTTGCCGAAGTAGTATCAAAATTTGTCTTAAAAAGTATTCAAAGACGCCACTTCTACTGCCTTCTGAGACTGAGTAAAACCAAGAAATTGCTACACAACACTGAAGAAAGACAAAGCAGTTGAATGAAAAAAGGAACAAATGGGAAGGAAGAGGATAGGCAGAAAGATTAAAGGAACATAGGCCCTCATTTTCTGATGAGCAGATTACTGTTTCTGCAGCATAAGCAGGTGCTGGGCATCAGGATTATGCAGAATCCTGACAAAGCAGAGAGGGAATTACCTGGGAAAGTTAAGATTCTAATGGACAATTCTCCTATGCTTGCCACCACCTCCCCTCCAACCCAGAAGTATCATTTACATTTGAGAATTCAGAGGGGTTTTGCTGTGGACCTCTTTTTTAGTATCATGAGAGGAGAATTGCCACTCCTCAGAAAATCCCTGTGTAGCTGAACCAAGGAGATACTATTTACTTTGTTCACCTTGTACTGATTGCTCAAACCTGTCTCAGAAACCAGATTAATAACTTTATTGATCACATTTTGATATTTTAAGAGTGATTGATAAATGCAAATTTAATTACCTTTTAGGAAAAATTATCTGCAGTAAGCTTCACATTGCACAAGGTGGTTAAAGTAAGCAACTTGGTTTTGCTCTCATAACTGTTAATAGAGGTACACACTTTGCCCTGAGAAAACAAAGTTCAGGCAGTGAATGATTCAATGCACGCCCTACCTGAAGTGCTCTGCACGGTGCTGTAGGAGCTGTTTGAGGCACTATAGGACCAGGCACCAGGTGAAGGCAGCGAGGTGTTCAGGGAGGAACTGGACCCTGTGACAAACAAGACAGATCAACCTGAACTCTTGCTTCAGTGGTCAGTTTCAAGCATTGGTGGTGGTGGGTGTGAAAGAAGTCAAAATCAGGTAATGGTAGTATTGGTTTTTTACAAAGTGCAACAAATTATTACAACTTTAACAATGACAAGGCTGAGGGGTGACCGTACAGAGGTTTATAAAATCATGAGGGGCATTGATAGAGTGAATAGCCAAGGTCTTTTTCCCCCCCCCAGAGTAGGGGAGTACAAAACTAGAGGATATAGATGTAAGGTGAGGGGGGAAAACTTTGTTTTTTCAGTGGGTGGTGTGTGTTTGGAACTAGCTGCCAGAGGAAGTGGTGGAGGCAGGTATAATTACAACGTTTAAAAGGCATCTGCTCAGCGTGGACAAGTTGGACCAAAGGGTCTGTTTCTGTGCTGTATGACTCTTTGGCCATGACACTACAGCTGCAGTTTATTGCCAGTACCAAATGTATGTTGGAGTCCTCTCAGGGATAGGTGAACAACATCCAGGCCCTTGGTGATTTCGCAATTAAAAACGTACTTCATTACCACTTTCAACATAAGTTCAGTGCTGTCATTAAGGATCATCTCCATGCTGTCATTAAGGATCCAAAGTCGCATCACACAAGAGAAAGTGCCCTTCTCTTTCTCTGGATAAAACAGCCACAAGTTGTGCTATCTGACTAACCTCTGGTGTTGGTAAAAAGGGACAACTGGGTCAATTATTCCTACACTAGGAATCCAAAAATATACCCCAAAATAGGAATTATTGAATGAAAAGAAACAATGCAAGGATCATCAGATCTCAAAGTAGTTTCCTGGTAATTAATACAATGCAAAACTAAAAACACACAAAACAGAAGGTAAATCAGTCACATACCTGTGCTCCTGTCCCTGAGAAGTTGGTGTTCTGAGTCCGGGGATGGGGGTGCTGCAGAGCTGTTTATCATGCTTGCTGGCGTCGCATATGGGTCTGATTCAGGGTCAATGTTTTGAAAACCCTTCCATGGTTCCCCAGGGCGGAATTCTGAAATCAAAATAAGGGAACCAAGTTGACATCAACACATTTCTCACATTGGTTCCTCACATCTGCTGCATTTGACTGATCATCTACTTAACACCAGCTTCCTACACTGAACATATCTGAGGGATATGGGGATAATTTGAAAGATTCGTTGCCCTTAGCGAAGAAATTCCTCACCTCAGTCTTGAATGGTATACTTTTTATTCCAAAACAGTGTCCCTTGTTCCGAAATGCCCCAGTCAGGAGAAATATCCCTTTTATATCTACCCGGTTGAGCCCTGTAAGAACTGTATATGTTCCAATGAAGTCTCTGCTCAGGCCAACCCCTCAGTCTCTGCTTAAAGAGCAAGCCTGCCATCCAGGAATTAATCCAGTGAACGTTCATTGTAATTCATCTATGGCAGGTATATCCTTCCTTAGGTAGGACTAAAACTGTACCCAATACCCTGTGTGAGCTCACAAAGACTGTAAAATTGCAGCTAGACATCTTTGCTCCTGTACTCAAATCCTCTTCTAATACCAATGGCCTTTCTAATTGCTTGCTGCATCTGCAAGTTAACTTTCAGTGACTTATCGACAGGATACAGAGGTTCCTTCAGACCTCAACACTTCCCAAATAAAAACTAAAACAACTGCGGATGCTGTAAATCAGGAACAAAAACAAAGTTGCAAGAAAAGCTCAGCAGGTCTGGCAGCATCTGTGAAGGAACACTTCCCACTCTCACAACATTTAAGAAATACTCTGCACTTGTGAAAAACTTCACATTTTTCTATATTATGTTCCATCTGCCATATTTATGCCCACTCGGCCGGTCTAAATGCCCTTGAAGCTTTCTTTGCACCCTCCTCGCAATTCATCCTCAGTTTGTCTCATTAGTGATTTTGGAAATATTACATTTAGTCCCCACAGTCAGATCATTGATGTAGACCGTGAACAGCTGGGGCATGAGCAAAGACACAATATACTCCAACAGTCACAGCCTGCCAACCTGAGGATGATCTGTTCATGCTGTTTCGGTTTCTGTCTCTTACTCAATTTTCAATTCATGTCGGTATATTCTCCTCAGCACCAGATACCCTAATTTTGTTTACTAACTTCTTGTTTTGGAGCTTATTGTAAGTCTTCCGAAAATCCAAATACCCCACATCTACTGGTTCCCCTTATTCATTCTGTTAGTTGTATGCTGAAAAAAACTCCCAACAGACTTGTCAAAATGATTTTGCCTTCATAAATCCATGTTGATTATGCCCAAGCCTACCTTTTAAGTGTCCAATTATCACTGTTTATAGTAGAATCCAACCTTGTCTTACTGCTAGTGTTAGAGAATAGATACGTAATTACAAATTTTCTCTTTCTCCTTTCTCAAATATTGGGGTTACATTTACTATCTTCTAATGTGCGAAACTGTTGCAGAAATTTGGAAGGTGGCCACCAATGCATCTACTGTCTCTACAGCCCATTCTTTCAGTACTCCAAGATGTCAATCATCAGGCCTAGGGGATTTAGCAACTTTCAGTCCCATTAGTTTCTCCAATTTGCAAAGCAGCAGTAAACTAGTGGTAATTTATTCAGTTTCTTATTCTGCCTATCTCTACCTGTAATGGCCCACATTTTCCTTTCCTAATCCTTTCCTCTTCACATTCCTATAAATGGGCTGTTGAAGCTTTTATAGGTTTCTCAATTATTTACTTTCATATTCTAATTGCCCTCTATTAGTTTTGGCTTTCCTGTGCATAATTTTATAATACTCCAATTTTCTTAGGCTTATTACATTTTAGCAACTATATCAGCTCCTTTTTTGATCTAATACACTTTAATTTCTCTTGCTAGTCACGTTTGATCCCTTTACCTGTTTGGTGTATGCTTCATAGGAATTTGTTGTAAACCATGCATTAACTCTTCGAAAGCTGACTCTAGCCTGTACACCATCATATCTTTTAATATTGTTTACCAAATTGGAGGAACAATTATATTGTTCCAGTTCAGGATGGTGAACAGTTTGGAGAGAAACTTGTAGGTGCGGGTGGTGGTCCCAAGTACCTGTTGCCCCTCTGGGTTGTAGGAATTGTGGGTTTGGAAAATGCTGTCTAAAGAGCCTGGCTGAATTTCTGCAGTGCATCTTGTAAATGATAGGTTCTGCCACAATTGTGTTTAAGTGGTAGAGGCAGCAAATGTTGGTGGTTGTGGTGTCAGTCAAGCAGACTGCTTTGTTATAGATGGAGTCAGCTTCTCGAATGTTGTTGGAGCTGCATCTAATCTAGGCAAGTGGAGAGTATTCTGTCACACTCCAGACTTTACAGTGGAGATTATTAAATAGCCCTTTCCCCCATTGCACAATATTGGAGTTAAAATAGCCCATTTTCTAATTGGTTCCTCAATTTACTGCTCAAGAAAACCATCTTATGTACATTCCAAGAATTTGTCCTCCAGATATAGTGTAAATTAGGTTTACCCCGTCTATATGCAGATTGACGTACCCATGACTACTTAATACCCTCATTACATGTACCTCTAGTTTCTTGACTTATACCATGCCCTACATTACTACTACTATTTGGTGTCCCATAAACAACTATCAATGCTTGCTTCCCTGCGCTGTTTGTTAGCTCCAACCAATACGATTCTACATCCTGATCTTCCAATCAAACATCTTCCAAAACCAAATGTACTGATCTTATCCTTCAGTAACAGCACTATCCCACTTCCTTTCACCTGTCTTTCCTTACTGTCGAATACTGTCAAAAATTTCCAGCTTTAGTCACGCCGTAGCCACAACCCTGTAATGGCCATCAGCCCACACCATAACTTGGAAGGTTTTTTTTTGAGGATGTAATGAGCACAACAGATAGGTTGAAGCTGTTGGATCTATCTAGATTTTCAGAAAGTTTTTGATGTAGTTCAAGAAGACATCAGTAAACAAAATTAGAGCACATGGGATTATTTTGTTGCGGGGGAATACAGTAGCATGGATTAAGAACTAGTAACAGACAGAAAATAGTTCAGGAGTAAATTGATTACTTACAGTTTAGCAAGCTGTGATTAGTAGGGTACTGCAAGGATCAGTGTTTAAACCACAGCCATTCCCTACTTTTTTTAAAATCAATGGTTTGGATGGTGTGATCAAACATAACATTTCCAAGCTGGCAGACAACAAAAGTAGCTGGAGTTGCAAGGAGGATGCAAAGTCGCATTTAGAGAGTTTGGAAAGACTAAGTAAATGAGCAAATTTTGGCAGACGGAATTTAATATGGAGAAATGAGAGATTATCTACTTTGGTAGGTGGAACAGAATACTGGGAAGTGTTGATGTGACTCATGAAGAAGGACCCCCAAGTCACAAAGTTAACACAGATACATGCAAGCAATTAAAAACATCAACCAGTACTTTGGCTTTTACTACTCTTGCATTCAATTTCTTTTGTAAAGATGCTTAGTACGATAATATAGAGTACTGGTAAGAACACACCCAGCATACCCATGTGCAGTATGGTCTCTCCATAGAAGAGGAGACCATATTTGTCACACAGGGAGTGCAACAAAGATTCACCAAACTAATTAGGAATGGATGGATTGTTTTGTCCAGCAAGATTAAATAGGCTGGACCTACATTCTAGGATTTAGGAGAATGAGAGGTGATTGCAATCAAATATACAAAATTCTTACAGGCATCAACAGGTTAGATACAGAAAGGATGTCTGCCCTGGTTGGGTAGTCTAAAACCAGGAGACACACCTGGGCAAAAATAAGAATAAAGGAAATCATTCAGATCTCAGATGAAGAGAATTTCTTCACTCGGAGTGGCAAGTCTTTGGAATTCTCCATCCCAGGGATCTGTGGAGTGTCAATGGTTCAGCATATTCAAGACTGAGATTAATAGATTTCCACATATTAAAAACATCAAGCAATACAGCGTAGTACAATGAAACAGTATTGAAGTAGATGATCAATCATGATCACAGTGAATGGCGGAGTGAACACAAAAGCTGAATGGCCTACTCCTGCTCCTATTTCTTATGTATTTCCATTTGTGATATCAATTAATCTACCTTTATCTGAATACATGCAGCATTTGCAATAAAGTGCTTTTATTTTTTAGTTAGCTTTTTCATTTTGACTCTTTTCCATACTGACATCTGTAATTATGATCTTTCATTTTTGCTTCACACTTTTCTTCCAGTCTTTCTTAGTTGAATTCCCTGTCAGGTTCTCAACTTCCTGCAAAACCAGTGTAAACTATTTCCAAAAGCATCGGTCTCAGTTCTGCCGCAGCTTAACTTGATTTTCCTAGTACAGGTCACGCTTACCCCAAAACCGGTTCCAATGCCTCAGAAATCAAAGCCCTTCCTCCTGCACCAGCCATTTCCTGTCCTCTCCTAGTTCTGTACTCACCAGCATGTGGCACCGGGAATAATCCTGAGATTATAGCCTTTGAGGCCCTTTCTAAATCGCTTTCCTAGCTCTCTCAAATTTGCTTTCAGGACCTCACCCCTTTATTGAGTTGTTGATCCTTGCAATGGCTATTACTTAGGCTGATACTCCAGTTCTGAAGGAGAACTGCACTGATTGAAGTGCCTGATTTCTCATGTATTGCTATAATTTACCTTCAGGAACTGTTCCCCTAGAATTGTAAAGGACTGGGGAACCCAGACAAGGCAGGCACTGAACTCGGGTCATGCTGAATAGAAACAGTTTCTCAACTGAAACCAAACTTCACTTTTTTAAAACATAGTACGAGTAGTTTCTGACCTGGAGGCCAACTGGAGCTGCTGGAACCATTTGAGAGCTTAGGTGTGGACCAGTTATCACTTGCAGGACCCGAATGGCTGGCCAAAGAGTCACCAGTTATCATTTCATAATAGGGCAAACTATCTCGAGACTTTGGCGGTGCCATGCTGCTCGAAATAGCACCTACGAAAAACACAAAAAAGTGTAAGATTAATACACTGATTATTTAGCCGGGTGATCAGCAGAGCTCAAGTGAATCTCCAGTGTACGCATATATCTGAAATGGTCAGAGGAAGACATGACAAAGCTGAACAAATCCCCACAAAGCAATGCAATCAATGAGCAGCATTATAATTTGACATGGTACAAAATCAGGCATGTAACAACTGTGTTTGACACTGCTCAAAATTTGCAAGTTTAAAATAGCACCCCTAGACATTCTCTTATTTGCAGTGAAGCATTTTCTCCTGCTCCCAAAAGTCCCCAAAATGTAATTAAGCTCGATTCCCCGGCTCATCTGATTGAGGCACATTCCAGTCAAATATTCTGAAACCCATCAAAAACACAAACAACCACTCGACTTGAAGCCTGCAGTTAACTAGTTCCTAAAACGTCACTGATAGAGTACTCTGAGGTTTAGAGCATTTGAAAGACAGAAGGCACAGTAAATTTGAGGATTAAAAGGTGAAAGAAAAGAAACAAAGGAAAATCAAAATACAACTGTTAGTACAGCAGAGTCTTCATTCAACACGGACTGAAGAAAGGAAGATGGCACCAGTTTTCAGTACATCAGAGCCCCATGCTGGTTTTGGACAGTTACCATTTTTGAGGGGGTTGTGATCTGGCGGTGGAGTGGCAGGTGAGAGGCCCTCCATGGTTGTCCACTGCTTGAGCCGAGATTGCTGGGACTGAGGTTCCTTCATTCCTACAATACTGTTGACGTCTAATTGGCTTACGTTCATATTCGAACCCAGACCTGCAAGTCAAAAGACATTTTAATACTGTTGACCCAAAATCCATGGGCTGTATAAATGATTTGTGTGAAGAGTAAATTTGAAAAAAAAAAGAACAAGTCAACCTGATGAGAGGACCCACCCATTGGGTAACCCGGCTGAAGTTGTCCTTTGGTCTGGAAGTCTGGAAGGCCAGAGGGAAGAGAATTAGGCACAACATTATCCAGGTGTTGCTTGGGTATGCCAGGGTGTGACGGTGAGTGTTTCATCCCAGGGGTATTGTTATGTCGGTGTTGTTGTTGTTGTTGTTGCTGCTGCTGCTGCAGAGCGCTTACAATGCGGGCAAGCTAAGAAAAAAAAGAAGACCACACAGATGAGTGTTACAGGTAAGCTGAACATTTCCATCTCTGAGTAACTTGGTATATTCACCAAACTTCACTCTTGAATGCCAAATGCTTTAATAACTGATAGAAGACAGTTGGGAAAAGGGGAGAGTTTTCAAGATGGCACCTGTAGTGACATGTCACAGGGATCAGTGCTGAGGCCACAGTTATTTACAATATATGATGAATTGGACAGGAAAGTGAACGTACTGCAGCCAAGTTTGCAGATGACATAAAAATAGTTGGGAAGGCAACTGGTGAGGATAACACGAAGTCTCCAGGAGGGATACAGACACGTGATTGGTCAAAAACAGGTCAGATGGAATATAATGTGGAAATGAGAGATTATGCACCTTGGCAGCAGCAAGAATCAAGGAGCTGAATATTACTTAAATGGAGAAAGACTGCAGAAAACGATGAAACAAAGGATTTAGGAGTTCTCATCCACAAACCACAAAAAGCTAGCATCCAAATTCAGCTGATAATAGGGAAGGCAAATAGAGATTTTGGCCTTTCAAAGGGAATGGAGTACAAAAGTAGGGAGGTTTTGCACAACCGATACAAGGTACTAGTCAGATAATAGCTACAGTGAACAGTTTTCGGCCCATTATCTAGGGATGGTTATATTGGCATTTGAGACAGTCCAGAGAAGGTTCATGAGGCTAATACCAGGTATGGAAGTACTGTTCTTATGAGAACAGGTTGAGTAGACTGGGCCTGTACTCACTGGAATATAGAAAAACAAGAGGCAATGTTATTGAAACATACAAGATCCTTAGAGGACTTGATATGGTAGATGCGACAGAGACTGAGTCATTAAATATATTCAAAGCTGAGATAGATTTTTAGTTAGAGAATCACGCGGCATGAGCGAAAAGGGAGGAAAATGGAGTTGTGGATTATCAGATCAGCCATGATATCATAAAATGGCAAAAGAGACTTGATGGGCAGAATGGGCCAATTCTGTTTCCATGTCTTATGGTTTTATTAAACCAATACTATGATATGAAACAAGAGAAAGCCTGAAGAAAAGGTCAAAATAATTCCCCCTCTATCCCTCACTGCTCCCACAAAAAGTCCCTGTTAATATTCACTCTCCAAACTCCGATTAGATGAATATTCAATTAGGCAAGTTCCTGAAGGGCATTTTTAGGAGAGGGGAGCTCAGGCAAGAAAGGCAAACATTTTATAAAGGGTTTTTGAAAGCTAGATCAATAGCTTTTCACAAACTTATTTAACACCTTTTTAAAAAAAACTTTGCATAATCTGATTCCATATTGGAAATATATTGCCATTCCTTCAGTGTCGTTGGAACAAAATCCTGGAACTCCCCTCCTAGCAGGATATTGGCTTTACCTACACCAAATGGACTGCAATCGTTCACGACGCCAGCTCGTCACGACTTTCTCCAGGGCAAGTACGATTGCGCTATAAATCCTGCCCAAGCCATAATCGCCTAAATAATTTTTAAAAGTTTCCATTTCACTGCTTCCCCAACATACAAATTAATTCCCAGTTAGATTTTATTAAAGAAAATTCATACAAAAAAAAATTCACCATGAATGGCCCACAGCAAGCAAGAGAATCACAACAGTAAAATTCAAGATGGAAGATCAGTATTAAAACTTTTTAAACCATCTCAAATTAATTGTCAGTGAGCAGAATGCATTGAGGCTGCTATTCCCTAGGATTTGATGAAGCAACAGGATTTTCATGAACATAGCAGGGTCAGTGATAAATGTGCAGGGTTATCAAACACACTGTAATGCAAAGGACAGATGTGTATGAGTCTGCCTGGAGGCAGGGCTGCTGATACCAGCCTCAATCCCCTCTCTTGAAGTTGTTTTGCATCCATGTAGATGCATAAAGGGAAATGCAGTTGGCTCGCTCTGTTGATCATCTGCCTTCCTGTGCAGCACGTGTCCAGGGAATGTGAGAAAAAGACTGGAAATCAATGTGGGCAGTGAAACTTCACCACACTGCTGTGCAACGCCAAACACTGGTGTAAGTAAGTAAGGCCATGATGAAGCAAAGAGCAGATAAATTAAAAGATTAAAGATGAATCAACTGGTTTCTTAATTCAACATTTAGATTTTCAGTATTTGCAATTTTTTGTTTTCATGTTGCCTACACGACTACCTCACTCAAATCAGCACAATACAGCAATGACTCAGCTTTGAATTTATCCAGTTTTGATTTCAACAGTGTGCAAATATATTTATTTAACTCTTTCATATTAACTGAAATAGCAAATAAATTACCAAATTAAAGTTGCTCTGCAACTACTTCAGGCCATTGTCAAAAAAGCTAACTAAAATACTGATAAATAATTGTCCATTGAGGTTCATTAAGCTTGGCAAAAAAAGGGTACAGGAGCTAACACTCTGGAGCCAGCCAGCTATCAATCAAGGTCACTTCTGTTTTGAGAGTTTTAACATTTTCCAGCTAGCTTGTTAAACAATCCTGAGTGGGAACACAGGTATCCACAATAGTGAGGTAACTGCACTCACGGGTATAAAATTCAACAGGTTCTAACACACGCAGCTGAATACTGTCACTCCAAGGTTCAACTGAAGGGCAGCAATGATGCACCGGCAATACCAGTGCTATTCGTGGATCTGACCATTCAGCACTCTTGGCTCAAAAACAGTGATAGCAAGTAGCAATGATAGGAGATATCTTAGTCTTCTATTGATTATCGTATACCTGCTGCTCTTGCTGTTGTCGGACAGCCGCAGAGAGCTTTCGTTGGTTCTGCAATACTTGCTGCTGTTGTTGCTGAATCAAGAGCTGATAAGCCTGTGTAGATGGACAAGAAGTTCCAGTGAAGTGGGCAACAAGTTAGAGTGAAATACAGATTCTTTTAAGCAATTACGTTTACTTTGCATACTTTATGCTTTCATCAAGGTCCAACTTAGGAAAAAGTTTTGTATGGAGTAAACTGCCTCTTGTAATATTTAACGGAGCAGGCTATTTGGCCATAAAGTTCATTACTCTTGGATCTACTACCCTTCACAGTAAGATTGTATGCATTAGATATTTCTAACACCACTGAATATGGGCAAAAGCTGAGACACTTTTGGTAAGAAACTTCTACAGCTAGAGAGTGGTGAATCTATGGAATTCACTGCCAATGAAGGCTGTGGAGGCCAGGTCATTGAGTACATTTACGACTGAGATAGATAGGTTCTTGATTATCAAGGGGATCGAGGGTTATGGGGAGAAAGCAGAAGAATGGGGTCGAGGAACTTATCAGCCATGACTGAATGGCGGAGAAGACTCGATGGGCCGAATGGCCTAATTTCTGCTCCTATGTCTTATGGTCTTAAGGTATGATTGCTTCTCCCAAAGCAGAAAACTCAGAACTGCACAAAGTCATAAACTGAAATGCAGTGATGCTCTGCACAGCTTTAAACAACATGGAGAACCTTTCACCCTTCCAGAATCTTCATCAGCATAAAAAGCCATGTCACATCAAGACTGAACCGAATCAACACAATTACTTGATGTTGCAACATCATGCCGGAAGAACATTACTTACCAACTGCAGCTGTGGGAGTTGCGGGAGTTGACTGAGCATAGCTATTTGTTGAGGGGATAATTGAGGACCAAGGCTAAATAGGGCTGGGTTCAGGGCACCATTCGGAGCGGTATGCTTCAACATGGAGGCAGGAACCTACAGTCAAGGCAAAGAATCCACTTAGCACATTGATATATTAAAAAGCAGTTATTGCCACTGCAATTTTCTAATCTTGATTGATCCCTCGACAGCATTTTTGGATGCATCTCACAAGTCCAGCTGCTAATGCTTTCTGATCAGGAAGCAAGGAGCACATTCTAACTTTATGGCAGACAATGTCTATTAATAATTGAGGGATGCCAGTGCTGGCACTGGGAGGAGAAAAAAATTATAGCCTGGCTAGCAATTCTTACATTCAATTAATAGTTTAAAAAGTAACAATTATTTCCGGTTACAATAACCCAATGATACAAACAAGCACCCATTGTGAAGTGTAGCCCATTCAGCTGGGTTGGATTAGAATCTCTATTCAAAAGCTTATCTAGTCTCTTGAAATTTAAACCCCTACTTCTCCCAACATGCTATCATCTAAACAAAAATACCAAAAGAGTAGATACATAAAGGATTCTATAAGCTCAGAGACAAGCTAGGGTTACATACCTGAGGAGGGGGTAGGAACTGTGGAGGCACTTGAGCCCGAAGGTTAGGCTGGGATGAATTCATGGGTTGCACTTGAGGTGTATGCACACCCCTGGATTGTGCTGTGCTACTACCAAATAAACCATGATTGCCATTCTGTGCAGTTGAGAGAGAGAAGAAAAACAGATCGAAAACAGTAAAGCAATTAGATTTTATCCCAGTGATTGATCTCATATCACAACTACTTAAATGAATCAGGAAGGAAGTCATCACAGGATGCAGACATTGCTGCAACCTTTGTAACTAGTCTCCAAATTCAGCTCTTGTTTTGATATTTGCCCATTGTCATACTATTCTACTATACAAGAGGAACAGCCTATATCAAAGGTAGTTAAAGAACTAGGGAAACTGGTTTTTACTGCTAAATTCCATTTACCCAATCTTCAATGAAGCAGCACTCAAACATGGGTTTATAGACTCTCCGAATTGGAAGTACAGATTGCCATTCGGTCCATTATACCTGCCTTGTCTCCACAATGGACTATCTAATTGGCTCATACTTTGATATTTGTCTACTGACTGCTTATAGAGTTATCTAAATGCTACAAGTGATTCAGCTTTGAAAGCTGCCTGCATCTACCATGCATCAATCACCATTCTGCATTGATAGTAATACATCAATCAGCTTTCTCACTTCTTTTCCAATGGTGGATCTGTTCCACAGTGGACCAGCAGAGCGTTCCATCTGGGGGCCTGGCAGGGGAGTCCCAAAATGACGGGCATGCTCTCCTACTGTTGGCCCTCTCACGTCCAAAGCTTCAGCAAAAAGCCAGAACTTACTTTGGTTGATAATACTGCACTGTATTCTCTACTCAAATTGCTGCCAGAATACTGCACGCCCCGCTCTCTCTACCCCATTCCACCCTGTGAAAGGACTATAAGACAGTGTTTCATCCCACTAAGATAAGAGTCGGTATCAGATTGCTAGCTTCTTATCTGTGGCAAAGTTTGTGTAGTATGAAAATTCTACAAATCCATCACGGTCACCTCAGTGAAAGCCTCTCTGCTGCAGTAACAGGAATGAGATATTAAACAGCTGAGAAGAACACAGGTGTCAGAACTGCTGTCGTGCCATAGAGTTTCTAACAGTTTATAAATGTGAACCTCCATATAGGGAAAAGGAGCAAACTGAAGGTGCAAACTTGCTTCTCACAGGAGAAATTCCTCACTCCCTCAGTAAACCTAACAAAATTGGTGTATGAAAATGGATGGAAAACCAGAATGACATTTAGCCTTGAAAGAAATGCATGGATTTAAACCTCTGCATTATTGCAAAGAAAGTTTAACTGCAGCTAGCCTTCTAAACAGTAAATCTAGTCACTAGGCAGAATTTAACGGCACAGTACAAGTGTGCTGAGCACTGCTTGACAATATACCAAATGTTTTTCTGTCATAAATATTTAAGGCTTTTTTTCTAATTAGTGATCTTGAAATAGTTGACTTCAACCTTTTCCGGTGTCTCATGATTAACATTGCTGTAATATAGAAACACCAGAACTGGTTCAGAGAAGAAAGAGAGCACAACATAAAACCAGAGCTTAACTTGTGTAAAAAGAGGCGAGGTGGTTAAAGTTTAAAACTGCTGTTAAATTATTGATAACCTTACTCATTAGTGCAATCCCTTTTGCATTACATAGCAACATGCAGGCTGGAAAAGACACTTAGATTTGCTTGCTTAGAATGGAATTGATTGCACAATATCCCAGTTGGAAGACACATTCAGAAAGCAACCCTTACGTGTCTAGCATTTAGATTTTGCATGTTAAGACCAGAGCCGATGCAGCCGAGGCTGGTGGTGGGTAGAGCAGTGCCCGAGGGAGACAGCTTGCAGCTTGGAGGAGGGGAGAAGGGCGAGTTAGGTGCCTCATCAGACAGGCACCCATCTTGATTGGAGAAAGGCAAAGTCAGCTGAAGAAGGGTTAGCCAATCAGCATGCAGTTGAGGAGAAAAGGGAGGGAAAAACAGACAAGAAAACAGCATAAAGATAAGTTGTGGGAAGAGCAGGAAGAAACATCAAAAATGAGAAGAGAAAGCAGTTAGGCATCTCACACATAATTAGTGCCTTAAATCAAACTTTTATGTACATATCAACTGGGTACAGAAATCATGAAGTGTTCATGAATTCTGGACCAATGCAGGATCCTTATTTTCCTCATTACAGCAATAATCCAATATTCCACAAAATGAACCTTTCCAATGTCATTAACTCAGACCTACATATTACAGAGCAGCAATGAAGCACTAATATTTAGCAGACAGGCTATAAAAGGATCATACAAGTACATAATTATCACATGCATAACAGTCTTAGTTTACCCAAAGTATATACCCGAATAGAATTCAGTACTGCCTGAATATGCCACCGTTTAACGAAACAATTAGGGACAGAGCTAAACCCAAATGATTAAAAAAACCTTATTGATAATCTTAGTAAATTTGTGCAATCTGCTTGCAATATTTAGAAAAATGCTGGTAGGAGAACATTTAACTATTTGGTTAGAACTGATCAGATCACGAACTCAATTTTAACAAGATGGGGGGAAAGGGAAGGTGAGAAACTGAAAAATAATCCAGATTTTACATTTTTGGACAGAATCTAGAATTAAATTTGCAGAAACTGGTTTGGAAATGATCCTGTCTAAGATTAAAACCAAGGTTGCACTAAATAGAACACAAAGAAATTCTATCAATTTGACTCAGTGGGTAAGTACCTACCTCTGAGTCAAGAGCGCTATGGACTCAAGAGGTAAACTAGATTAACTACTAAAGTTCTAATTGAGATGCTGCACTGCTTCCTTTTTAATGCTGTGTCTCTGTTCCAATAGGGCTCAGGTAAATATTAAAGATCTCTCAGAATGATCTGATCAGCAATGATGTTGTTTTTCTGGTCAATATCCCCTCTCTCAACTACTACTAGAAAGTAGTAATAAAAGACAAAACAAATTATTAATTGGCTGGCTATTTCAGATAAACATCTCATTATCAACCTCTTGCGTTTTTGAAAAATTCATGTGATGTAGGCCTCATTGACTAGGCCAACATTTATTGCCCATCCTTAGTTGCCTTTGAGGTGGTGGTGGTGAGCTGCCTTCTTGAACCACAGCAATCCATTAAAATGTAGGTACACCCATAATGCTGCTCAGGACTGAGCTCCTGGATTTTGGCCCAGCAACAATAAACAGATGGTGATACATTTAAGACAGGATGGCGAATAGCTTGGAGGGGAACTGGCAGGTGGTGTATTCGCTTGTCATTTATTCTCTTCTGCCTTCTAACCTATGACAGATCTGCTCTTTTATCCCCCCTCCCATTCCAACACCGTGTTGTCTCTATGCTTGTTTAAAGCCTCTTACATCTAAGGCTGTTACTCACTCCACAGATGTTGCTTGACCTGCTGATTATTTGTGTATGTGTCCTTTTTACTAGAAAGGGATAATGTTGGCTTCTATTCACTGCAGCCTCTGAAAATCAATTCTGTGAATAATACGGCTGCTCTTTTAACACATTAACAATGAATACATTTCAAAGAGTACTTTAGGATATTTCAGGAAGTAGTGAGGCGGTCTATGAATGCTTAGACTAAACAGATGACTAGCTAGCAGCAGAGCCCTCACCTTCTCAAAATAGGGTCCACTGTCTGCAGTGGGCGAGTCTTTGGAATTTGGTGGCCGGAATCCTGATCGATCCTTCCTCATCATTCCATTGTAATCCATGTTCATTCCTCGTTTGTCAGATTCCAGCTTTTTGTCCGATAGTCCAACTAGGAGAAAAAGGCAGGTTTTAATGATGGTCAAAAAACCACTTAAATTGCACTTCCTCTGAAAAAGTAGTAAGAGTAAATTAGAAACAAAAACAGAAGTTGCTGGAAAAGCTCAGCAAGTCTGGCAGCATCTGTGAAGAGAATTCAGAGTTAACGTTTCGGGTCCTGGGATGCTTCCTCAGACCTGCTCAGCTTTTCTGTTTATGTTTCTGATTTACAGCAACCCCAGTTCTTTCAGTTAAGAGTAAATGAGAGTTTGTCTGAATGGATGGATGTATGTATTTGAGATTGTCACTAAGCTTCTTATTGACATGGTTTTACAAAGCATATAGGTATAAAGGAAATATCAAAGGTAAAGAGAGATCACTGCTGGCTTCTGGTTTTTGATATATAATATACAACATGACTAGAAAATCTTGGGCACTTTTCCATGTTGTGTGCCAAATTGAATGGCTGCAGGTGTGTTAGCTGAAACGTTGAGCTAATTAAGCAAAATCCATTGGGTTTTTCTCAGCCATTCCCGTAGCCCCTGATGGAAACTGGGTGCATGTGGAAATGCGAGGGAATAAGAAGTGTAAAAGATAAATCAGAATGAGATTATACACTTTCTACAATAAAGATATTCATAACATCAGTGATCTAGAGAAATGTCACTGAATCGCAAGTCTGGCATCTCATCTGAAGGGAAAAAGGTTGAAGTATCATTGAACAGTAGCAAATGAGTCTTTCAAGAGCTGTGAGGAAGAAGAAAGATGGCATATGCATCGATTCTCATCCTCAGTATCTTAACCATTAGAACACAAGGAAATTTTACTAGAAGTAGTAACTTTAAAGCACATCAGCTGCCCAAAATAATCCAACTTCTGTTTAGCACTCACCAACAGTTAAGTCCATTTTGTTACCAACACCATCTTCTGAAGGCTCCCTCTGTGAATGAAACATAACTTTAAATAACAACTAAAAGTGTAAACTATTAAAATGAGTTTGGTGGTGCCAGTTCACTACTCTAATTCTTTCAATCACAACCTAAGCACCTCCAAACCCATGCATTATCCACTTTCTTTTGTTTTTAAATCCAAAAGCAGATTTTTCTAGACAACTCTAGTCACTGACAATTTATCTTCCCATCTTGGTTACCAGCAGTCAAAAGCAATGTTATTCCACAAAATACTATACTCCGAACAAAGCCAAGCTGCATTTTAACAAGAAAAAGCAACCTCAACAGAATTCTGCATTAATACTCAAGACACAAAACAAGAATAAAAACTACAGACACCACAATGATTTTATGTTTCCCACTTCTCAGTTTCCCTCCCCACAATGGTGTACAACTACTTCTAATTACATCTTACACAGTAACTTCCTGCTGAAAATCTTCCCCACTGACTTAGGTCCTCAGTTGTGGAGGGGCTGGTGTTGGACTGAGGTGGACAAAGTCAGAAGTCAGACGACACAAGGTTATAGTTCAACAGGTTTATGTGAAATCACAAGCTTTTGGAGCAGCCTGACAGAGGGGCTATACTCTGAAAGCTTGTGATTTCAAATAAACCTGTTGGAGTGTACCCTGGCGTTGTGTGACTTCTGACTTAGGTCCGCAGTGCTTTTGTTCTCAATTACTCTCAATTACCCTCTTACTCCACCAAACTCAAATGCTGAAAATTATAACTAGTCGCTACACTTCAAAGTTCACTTCATATAACAAATAACTGATCTCCAAAGTTAATACTGCCATTTTACTATTGTTCTTAAGAAATCAGCAAAACACAGTAGTAAGATAACTTTTTGTAGTTAACTTTACTTTTAAAGATAACAAATCATCTGTCTTGAGATTTAAAGAATCAATATATATCACCCAATGTAACTTGCTGCAACACAATAATCATAGTGTGGTCTGCAGTTTTAATGTCACATTTACCCTCATTACTCTAAGTCTCTTGTGACAAAACATAAAGTTGATGGTGGTATAGAACAATGAAATTAACTACAATGTAAACCCTCAACATCAATTCACTTTTTTCATTTTTAAACTGCATAATTATTGATTCTTTACGTACCTGATCGAGCATTTTGTGATGTATAACATTGGGATAAAGGTTTTGAAGGGCATAGGTTTAATGTTGGTGGTGACAATAATAAAGACAACATATGTACAGCAATCACAAAGTATATAAAATTTTAAATCCTATAACATCTTCTGTATATTGCTAGTATGGAGATAAATATATCCACTAAGAACAGTACATATTATCAACATGCCTTAATTTTTTCCAAAAGGAAATAAACATGAAGTGTATTCTCATACTCGCTTCTAATGGCTTAGTGACAGCTAAGTTTATAATGGTGAGACTGCATCTGGAGTACTGTGTACAGTACTGGTCACTGTACTTAGGAAAGGATGTTAATGCACTGGAAGCAGTTCAGACAAGGTTTACTAAACTAATACCTGGAATGAGCAGATTATCTTATGAGGAATGCTAGACAGGCTGGGCCTGTATCCTCTGGAGTTTAGACAAGTCAGAGGTGACTTAGTCGAAACATACAAGATCCTGATGGGGTCTGATCAGTAGGATATTGAAACACATTTCCCTCTTGTGGGGCAATCTAGAACTAGGGGTCAGTTTCAACATCAGGAGGCACCCAATTAAAACAGAGATGAGGAAGTATTTTTTTCTCTCAGGACCGGAGTGCCTTTGGAACTCCCTTCCTCAAAAGGTAATGGATGCAAAATTTTTCTTTTTTTCTTAAGGCAGAGGTAGGTAGATTCTTGGAGATTATACAGGAATGTAGAGGTGAGGTTAAAAGTCAAAATCAGCCATAATCTTTTGAATGGTGGAGCATGCTGAAAGGACTGAGTGCCTATTCTTGCACTGCATTACAAGCAAGGCACATGTCAGTCACAAGAGTACACCTTTTTGTCACAAGGCTTACAGTAATAAGGTTAGTCAGCAGCAGGCTTAATGTGATAAATTTAAGTGGCAAATCAGGTACATTGGTTCTCCAGTGTTTAGTAAAGCTGTTCTTACCAGTAATCCCATTTTGGAAAATTGCGTAGAGAGAGGATTTATCCACGTGTCATTGTTTCCACCTTTCATGGAGCCCTGGAGGAGAGATTCAGATTACACTTAGTGCCGGTGAAAACGTTGAACTGTCTTTCCTATTTAGATGCTGACAGACCCGCTACATATTTTCAGCATTTGTTAAACTTCCTTCAAATGATTCTTTTTTCTTTTAAAAAAAAATTGTACATTTCATTATCAACCCATCCAACTGCTTTTAACCCAAGTAAACCACAGCCTCTCCACCCGCTTCCACCAGATAGCATAAAGCACTGAAAATTCATACCTTCTGCTTAATTTCATGAACGAAACTATGAAAAAAATGAATTCATGATTTGTTTTTTTTTTTAAAAAATTGTTTCCTGTCTCGACCCAAATTAAAAGAAAGTCACCACAAAACCTGCAAATAGGAAAAAATACTTCCATGAACTGGCATTACCAAATGATAATTTGGTGACAAAAATACACTTGTGCAAATGCTCGCCTACTTTTCATCACAAAATCAATCCGCAGTTAGAATGTAATCACCCAGCACCAAAAAGTGATTTAATCAATCAAGTCTGAGGGTGATTTTCTCCACTAGCCTGGCATGTAGCTAATCCCATGCTCCTACTTAACTCCACATTCCCCACAAAATTCTCATCTTCAAAAGTAATCCACGTTAAATGTTCTACTTCAATAGCAGCTTCTGAGAAAGTTTTCCGTGTGTCTCAAACTTAATATACATTATTCGAAAATTCCCTTTAATTATTCTAACCTGTGTTTAATCTGTGGTCACTAGTTACAATCTCACTGAACAGTATGAACAAGCTATCACTGTTTAGCCGAGCAGGACTCTGCAGACTTTGAAGTACATACAGAAAATCATCAGTTAACAATTGTAGCCTCAACAAAAACAGCCACAACTTACTGTGATCTCTTATACATGGTGACAGAATATGCTGCCCGCTCAAATGGCTGGAAAATGACACTATATGCAATTATAGTTGCAAAAAGCAGGAATTGGGATTATTTCTGGGGCTTAGCTCAGGAATGCCAACATTGAAGAAGTTCTGATTTATCTGATGAGACTTCCATTTGACTTTTTATGTTGTTCATCTTTATTTCTATTTCTATTTCTTTCTCTGTGCTTGACATATCCAAAACCTACAAATTGCCACAACTCCTTCATCTGGCTCTTACTTATTCCCTGTCGATTCCAACTGAGATACCACTTTGCAGATCTACCTGTAACTACAGGTACCTTCTGGGCATTCAACACTCCTTCATTTGCTGTTCTCACCACATCCTAGGATCCATACTCAATTCCATGCCATGTAAACTTGGACCTGCCTTTTCAGAAAAAATTTCAGCACTTTATGTTAAACCTGTTTGTTAAACATTTTTATTTCAGGGATGTTCTAACTTCTAATCTCTGGAATCCGTTCCACAGTCTAAGGGTCCTACAGTACATTTTGTCTTCTGATGCTAATTACCTCAATTTACTCACCCTTATTAGCAGCTACGTTCCCCTCTCCTTCTAGTATGCAATTTGAGTCTTTAAAATGTGAAGACAGTCACCAAGGGCTGAATCTTAACTTTTTTTTAAGCTTAAAGATAGATCTGTGCGCAGTTCTGGGCACCCAGTTATAGGGAGGATACTATTAAGCTGGACAGGGTTCAGAGGAGATTTACCAGGATGTTGCTGGGAACAGAGGGTTTGAGTTAAGAAAGAAAGGCTGGTACTTTACTCACTGGAGCATTGGAGGTTGACAGGCAACCTTATAGAAGTTTATAAAATAATGAGGGACATAGATAGAGTTAATGGTTGTTGTCTTTTCTCTAGGAAGGGGACATTTTTTTTTTAAAAAAGGTGAGAGAGAGAGATTTAAAAAAGATATGAGAGGCAAATTTTTTGCCTAGAAGGTGGTTTGCAAGTGGAATGAACTTCCTGAAGTAGTAGTGGTTGTGGGTACAATTACAACATTTAAAAGACATTTGGATATGTACATAAATAGGAAAAGTTGGGGGACACGGGCCAGGAGCAGGCAGGCGGGACTAGTTTAGTTTGGGATCATGTTCGGCATCAACTGGTTGGACCGAAGGGTCTGTTTCCCTGCTGTATGACTCTATAACATATTTTAGAACCGATGTTGTGTAGCTCCAAGCGTTCTCCTTGACCCAAATCGTGTTACCCACAGTCTACCACTTAATATCACTAAAGCTGAATGACCAGCAGCTGAGGAAGGATAAACATGAAGTAGTTTCACAAAGACTGCCTCTATGAAGTAATATCAAACAATCATTAGCAGCTTATTGAAATACACCAATGAGGATAAAAGCAGCAGCAACAACGCTGGGAGCTGGCGGTACTAAAGGAATGCAAAAATGAGTAAAATACTCTCCTAAATTGTTTCAACAATGTTCTTCAGACCTATTCTCAGGAGAGGTTATACTAATGACAAGAACCTGGGATGATCTAACTAATAGGTGTAAAAACTTTTGAAGGTGTTTGTTCAGAGACATATCCCGAATGGAGAAACTAGAATTAAGGTCTATAATTTAATGATAAGGGGTTGGTTGTTCAAGATTGAGATAAGGAGGAATTTCTCAACACAAGAGAAAGGTGTTTGGATGAGTTGTTGAGTGTATTAAATGCCAAGACCAAGAGGCTTTTCACTACGTAGGCAAATCAAGGGAAAACGGGACAAGGAAGGAATGTGACGCTGGTATAAAAGCAGTTACTTCACTGAGTCAGCTCAGGCAAGATGGCATGCCTGTCCCTATTTCTTATGTTTACTACAACAGTAGGACATTCCTAGGTCTCAGTGATCCCCAAGTGAGACAGTCAACTTAATGCTGATTAATCTGAACTACATGCAGTAGTATGCATACAACCCATAACAACTGAGGACTACTGAAGTACAGTGGTAGTGGCAAAACCTCTAGGCTAGGAAGTCTAGGTTCAACCATCATTTGTCCTGAAGGTGACAGATAACATGTCTGAACAGGTTGATTAAAAATAATTACAACCCACTACTCTGTTAAAAACACTAAACACCAAAACAATCCAAAATGAGCACTTTTCTTTTCAGAGAGGGACAAAGGCAGAAGTCACACAACACCAGGTTATAGTCCAAAGGTTTATTTGAACTCAAGCTTTCAAAACACTGATTCTTTGGTCGGGTGCAGTGAGAGAGAACAGCACACAGACACAGTTTATAGGCGGAGAGATCCAGGGCTGAGAGATGAAAAGGTCATACAACTGGTGTGAGTGAACTGTCAGATAGTAAGTCTCTGCAGGTAACCAAGAGTGTTAGGTGGAGAGTAAAGTGTCAACAGCTGAATAACCAGCGAAGGGATGACCTATAATCCTATTAAATGAGACAGAGATAATCGCAAAAAATTAAAAATAAGGTGGTGCTGGAGACAAACTAACACTCTTGTCCACCTGCAGACACTTACTATCTGACACTGCACTCACACCAGTTGTATGATCTTTTGATCTCTCAGTCCTAGATCTCTCTGCCAAGAAACTCTGCCTGTGTGCTCATCTATCTCACTGCACCCAATGAAGGGACTGTGCCCCGAAAGCTTGAGTTCAAATAAACTTGGTGGGCTATAACCTGGTGTCGTGTGACTTCTGACTTTGTCCACCTGAGTCCATCACCAGCACCTCCACATAATGCCAGAGAGGAAAGTGTTCAGTTCACCAGTTTGGGTTGCACTTGTGCAACACCAGGTCAGAGGTGAAAAGCATGCTGGCAAGCTACTGCAATTCATCAATTTCCTTCCCAGCTTGAAGTGGAATGAAATCTACAGAAATTATGCTGCAATCCTAATTGCACAAATTTTACAAGTACTTCTGGAGTGAACTAGTCACGCTGACTTAAAAACAAACTGAGCCACTGGCATGGGGGGAGGAAAAATGACAAGACTACTCAAATGAGAACTTATATAGAAGTAATTCTTACAAATTAGTTACCATAAAAATCTGTGCTGCTTAAATTTCTGCTAGCTAGCTACGTTCATGTTGCTGATTTAATTAAAAGCAAACAGGCATGACAATACAATGCATGCATTTACAAGTTTACTCAACAGAGCAAATTT
>NW_025966325.1:0-25884 GCF_021869965.1 Rhincodon typus
GGTGAGTAGCGGAGCAGGTCCTTAATGCATCCTATTTTGTTTCTGTTTAATTTGAATTATTATCCTGCCCTAGAAAATGATGGGGCGGACATGGACTTGCCTTTGAAAACAGTATTTTTTGCACGCTTAATTTTAAACCTTTCATGCAGGTGAAAGACAACTAGCCAAATACCAGACCTTTAACTATTATGCATAAAAGGCTTTTTGGTCTGCAATGCTGAATCTTTCCTGGATTTCTGATTTTGCAGTTGCTTGTGTAATAAATTTATCCAATGTGAAACTGTCCTTTTTTCTTTTGATTTTCAGAGTTCAAAGAGGCATTTTCCCTCTTTGATAAAGATGGCGATGGCACTATCACAACAAAAGAGTTGGGAACTGTGATGCGATCTTTGGGCCAGAATCCTACTGAAGCAGAATTGCAGGACATGATTAATGAAGTTGATGCAGATGGTGAGTTCAAGTATTTGTGCTGCCTTGCATTTTTTTTTTTGAAAGCCGATTAGTCTGTTGTCTCCCACTCCATCACTGTATCACCATATGCAAAAAGTCATCCACCTTGAATACCAGAATGAATTTGCTGAGTTAATACTTGAACCATGTTAAAAGTGTAATAGGGTTTTTTGGTGAACTCTTGCTAAATAAATATGGCACTATTCTCGAAGTTGTTTTGTACTAAGTTTTTATCCAGGATTGGAGTGACTGGCTGTTGAATCTTTCCTGTTGCAGAACTCTATTCTGACATAGTTCAGTGAGGCAGTGAAAAATGACACAGTACTATAAAGACTGCAACATTCAGTCACCAGTGAGGATGAGCTTTAGAAATGAGTATCTCAAGTCTTTTAATTGCCTGTCCTCTACAGCTGAGTGCAGCATTCTGATGTTTTGGCCTTCCAGGACTCTAGTGACAATCCTTTCCCATAACAGACACATCTCTAGCTGTTTATACATCAGAAAATGTTTGAGTTGTTAAATTTATGATGTTCCAAATATGTAAGTGTGGGTTCCTGAAAGAAATATAGCAAAGTATGCCTAAATCTCTCAAGGACTTGGAGGGGATTCTAGCTGAAGTGGTAATGACTGTAATTGACTGCTTTTTCTGTGGATTAGAAGTGCAGATAAAATTGTGCCCAAAATCCATGATGAGGAACAAAATGGGATCAGGCTGAACTGTGGGGCTATCCCTTCTGATTAAGCAGCTTAACACACTTCTGCAGGCAGTTTGGTAACCACTTGGATTTAAGGAGTATGCAAGTCAACTCCTGTCTGACTTAAACTAAATAGTAACGTTAATCTGTCAAGTAAATAGAAATATCAAGTGCATTTCCTGTTGAAGTACATCTTTAAGACTGAACTTGTAGTTAGTTAAGTCTTAAGTATACACTTGTTTTGAATGGCTGAACTATTAATTACAATAGCCCATTCATTAATTGCTTGTGACTTTTTAACTAAGTTATTTTGAAGAACAAGCTTTTTTACAGTTGTGAAATTCTTGGGTTTCTTTTAAGATCAACAGTATATAATTCCTGTTGACTTAATTGCTCACCTCTAGCTATGAATGAATGATACTGATCTGTAAAATGTCTGGTCAGAGTTTGCCAGTCTTGTGTACAGCCCTAAGTTTGAATTGAGTGAGTTGTCAGTCATTGCACTGACACCTCACACTTCGAATACAGTGATGTTGCCCAAGGAGTGTTGTGGTGAGCTGTTCTAGAAACTGCTGAATTGATTCTTTTCCTGCCCTGGCTGTGACTGCCTTTTGCACTATTGCACTGAAGTTTCCAATATGCCATCTGTATACACTGAATTTTGCAATCTTTTCACCTGACTTGCAGCTTGGGAGGTTTTTGAATGTCCCACACATTCCTGTTACTGACCATTGAATGCTCCAAACAGCTGAGTATTAATGAATTTGCTTTGCAGTAAAATGGATTTCAATCTTTCTAACAAGTTTTTAAAAAAAAGAAATGGGGGGCTGGGGGAGGAGGTGGGCGTGAAGGGGGGGGAAGAAAGATGGTCAATTATGTTATCTCTAGACTATTTATCCAGAGACCCAGGTAATACTCTGGGGACCAGGGATCAAACCCCACCACAGTAGGTGGTGAATTAGAATTCAGTACAAATTCTGTAATTGAGAATGTAATGATGACCATGAAACCATTGTCAACAGTTGAAAAAGCCCACCTGGTTCACTAATGTCCTTTAGGGAAGGAAACTGCTATCCTTACTTAGTCTGGCCTACATGTGACTCCGGACCAACAGCAATGTGGTTGAGTCAGCTGCCCTCTGGGATAGACAATAAGTGCTGGCCTAGCCAGTGATGCCCTGAATTTTTAGTGTGATTAACATTTCTCAATGTTCTGATCAGGCACATCTGGGATTAGAAAACAATGTTTTGGTTCCATCTTTTTGTCAAGGCTAGGTCAAGTGTTGACAAACTCTTTGACTACATTCCCTGATTCCCATGAAGACTCTGCTTACCCATCTATCACATCCTCACTTGTCATTTATTTGTCTTAACTGTGGATTTGTTTACCTAATTGATTTGTCTCTTGGTGGCTGTCTGACTTAATGCCCTACCATCCTTCCTACCCCACTGTCACTGGCCTTGGTTCAGCAGATGTCTCCAGTGCTAACATCTCCCTAGTGTGATGCTGTGACTAACCAGATTTTCTGGCCTAACACCAGATCAACCTCTAATCAGTTCCTTTCTGTGGCACGGACACAGGAAATACAACACTTGCCCCTCAAACTCTTTATTGAACTTTACAATTTAATGTTGTGGTTTCTGCTCAGTGCAGCCTTTTGGGGGAATCTAAATATTTTTTCAGAATAAGGTATCTTCCATCTAAGAGTTAGGAGCATCGAGGGTCATACTGCTTTGGAGAGAAATCACAACACCGGGTTATAGCCCAATAGGCTTATTTGAAAACAAAAACCCAGTCCAACACCAGCACTTCCACATCATGCTCTGGAGAGAGCAGTGGAGGCTGGGTTATTGAACGTGTTCAGGACAGTGAGAATTGATTTCTGATCCACAGGGCAGCAATAAAATGGAGTTGAAGCCATTGTGGATCAGTCATAATTTTACTGAATGACAGGGCAACCTTGAGATTGTTCCCTATCCCTTGTTGCAGTAGGGAGGCCCCAACACTGATTAGAATTCCCAGTTTAAAGTGCTTCTGGCTTGCAGATTTAACATGATCTACAGCTTCTACCCTATCTAAGACTTCACCTCCTTCTCCTTCCCCTAAAAATCTATTTATATTTTTATTAGCAGTTATAAAATGTTGCTGTTTCTCCACAGGCTCTGCCTGACCTGAATTCTCAACATTTTCTACTTTTAGCCTATTTCTAACTTGGTTGAATGAGGGTGGTGTTAATGACATTGGATTCAGTTGAATCCCTGGCTAATTGACTGACTAATTGCAGACTTCTGTAACAAAGATTATTAAGAATTGTTCCTGGCTCCTAGCGGAAATGGAAGTGTAACTTCTGTAGTTGTCATGCTACCTTTTCTTGACTACTTTGTAATTGTTGCCTGCCCCTGCTTCTAATATTATCAGCACACCTCAGAAACTAAGTAGACCCTTCTGATCATTAAATGTCTTGAGTATTGGATTAAAATAGGAGAATAACCGGTACCCAAAATGCTGCTAATATTAATCCTAAGGCAAGAATTTAAACACGAAATGTAATGAATTTACCAGTTTGGTCCTGAGTCTGGTGCTTATGGGTTCTGGGTCCTGGTTCCTGCCTTGTTGGATTGCTGCTAATTGAATGGATGAAATGAGAAATAGTATGGTTTCTGCTGATACTACACAATAGATTTTCATGTCAGATTTTTCCCAGTCTGATGGAATCCAAAGCATGCCAAGATTAGATGACTTTGAGCTATTTATTTCTCATTTCATTTTACAAGGCCGTTTATAACCTCTTGAGTAATCAACATTATTTTGGGCAATTCCAAGAATCCTTAAGCTTGTGTGTATCTTAAAGATACTACCTAGTAGTGTCTATACTATTTGATATGCTTGCACCAAAATGTCTCCTTTGTTTACCCATTTAGGGTTCCAGATTGCCTGTTTCAAAATGCAAGTGAGTCAGCAACTGGCTTGATTGAAACAGCTGTAGCTTGGGCATGCATTTTGCCTAATCTGTGCACTTTTTTGTGAACTGACACCGGCCTCAATGGCCTCTTCTGGTATAACTGTTCTGATTTCTAATTGGAATTGCATTCCAGAGCTTCAATTCATCCTCCAGCCAGATGAGATTCAGTAAGGCAGTGGGCAAACAAATTCTTGTACCTTAGGAATCTGACTTGCCAATTTTGGCATCATTCCTATATCTTCCAATCCATGTGGAACACGTTTTGCATATATTGCTAGAGGTGCTACACTATTACTTCAAAGAAATCACTAATGTAATCAATAAAGGAAGCAAGGTACTGTTGACTTATGATTTGGGTAGAAACAGGACAGAAGTCTTGTGCTGCCAAAAACTAACAAAACATCAGATAGGTAGACAATTAGAGCAATATTGTTGACTCCCTGTTTCATGTTCTTTAAAGTAGAAAAGATTGTGCTGTAAGCTATTGAAATGAGAACAATGAAAGCTATTATAGAGCATAATTAACTATGTATACTGAAGTTTCTGATTAACTTGGGTGTCACTGAGCCTGCTTAGCTGGATAATTCAGTCTGATCTATTTATGGTTTAATAAGATTGAATCATTGCTCTAATTAGGCCAAACTGTATGAGGTTGCATCCTCATTTAGAAAATTGAGTTGTTAGCTTTTGAGCAGCTTTTAATTGTAGCTTTGACCAGTGTTTTTAACTCCCTACAATTACATCTCATTGTATAGTTGCACGTAAACATTGGGTAAGTTCTTAGAATCTTATTAAGTATACAAAACAAGATTGCCAAGACTGGCAATGTACTTTGCCACAGTTGATTAGCCTCTCTAGCTAATGAAGTTCAGCATTGTTTTGCTTGCTGTCTACAAGGCTGTACACAACTGATTTTAGAAGTTATGTACACCTTTTTTTAGCTTCATCAGTCAGCTTATCTTGCAGAATGATGGCAAACAGTAGCCCAGTGCCTGTACTTGCTGTTAATTTGTCTCACTTGATATTTGGTGTCATCAAAATAGAGATCCAGTTATCTTTTATTAGACAGATGTGCTTTTGGTCCTTTATCATTCATGGCTAATTTATTACTTTTAGATTAAGCCACCTTTTAAATGTTCCTTTTACTTGACCCCAATCTTATTTCAGGTAATGGAACTATTGACTTTCCTGAGTTCTTGACCATGATGGCCAGAAAAATGAAGGATACTGATAGTGAAGAGGAAATTCGTGAGGCATTCCGTGTATTTGACAAGGTGAGCACTTCATATGCTGATGATCTTCAATTATTACTTTGTACAGCCTCTGCCTCTTTAGTTGCAATGAGCTCACTACCAATTGTAGTATGTCACTTCCAATTGTAGATAGTTGGCACAAAAGCATTTGTGACTTCAAAGAAATAGGCTCTCTGACAAGACTGAATTCAATGCATATAGTGTGGCAGACCTTGCCTTGTGTATATTGAGTTGCAGCAAGAATTAATTTTTCTATTACTTTGCCTAATTGATTTCATTAGCTCTAATCCAGATTTGGTTTCTGGTTGTGCTTGTTGCAAATGGCAGCTGAAGCATTCTTCAGACAGGATCGAACTGCTTTTCTTTTAGAGAAGTGGCTTTAAATGTTAATCATCTTCCCTCTTCCCTTAATTCCTGGTTGTTTAATTCAGGAGCAGCCGAATGAAAATGTGGCAACTAATGCCTGTCCCTTGCATTTGAAGGAGACAAACGTGAGATGTTCTGCAAAGTGGCTCATGGAGCATAGATACCACAATGTTTCCTTTGCTGCTGTGGACCTCCGGGGTCTGTGCAGTAGCAGCTTCTGGAAGCATTGGTGTGCTGAGCAACAATCTGCAAGCCTCCTAGTGGTCTTGCAGCTTAAAGGGAATGTTGCTGAAATGATCAGTTTCTGCTGTATGTAAAATAGTCTCCTGCCTTGAGTATTGGACAAGATGCTTTTTGGCTTGAGCTGAAGATTAATATTTATGGCATAGAGGGAGGCTTTCTGTAAATTGAGGTGGAATTCCCTTGCCTTTTTTCTTGGGTTGCTGATCACTTATTTTAATTTTGCAACAGCGAAATTTATATTCCATTCCAGATTGTCAAGTCAATCTGGCAAGATTAAAGGTATGAACATGTAAAGGCATTCTGCCAGGACTTGAAGAAATTGTAATCTGATTGCTTCTTAATGAAGGAGCAGCTAATGCATAAATGCAAGCTGGGAGTTTGTTTATTTAGGTTGGACAACATGTGGCAACACCTTCCCTTTAAGAAGGGGTTAGTTGGCTGGTTTGTGATACATAGGAGAAGACTCCTTTGGAGTCACTATGTTTCTGCAAGATCTCTAATTTCATACTTTTCCTTCAGGACGGTAATGGTTACATCAGTGCAGCAGAGCTCCGTCACGTTATGACAAACCTAGGTGAGAAATTGACAGATGAAGAAGTAGATGAAATGATTAGAGAAGCAGATATTGATGGTGATGGCCAAGTCAACTATGAAGGTATACTTTTTTGTTCTTTTATCTAATATAAATGGGAACATCTCTAATATGATTCTTTCAAACGAGATCTAAATTACTAGTTAATCACAGGCTCTTGCTCACCACTGGTGTAAAACTGAATGTTACAGAACAGTGCTTCATGTGATTTGGGGAGGTGATGGCCTTGTGGTGTTATCACTAGACTGTTAATCCAGAGACTCAGATAACACTCTGGGGACCTGGGTTCGAATCTTGCCATGGCAGATGGTGGAATTTGAATTCAATAAAATACCTGGAATTAAGAATCTAATGACCATGAGTCCATTGTTAGGCAAAAAAACCCACCTGGTTCACGAATGTCCTTTAGGGAAGGAAACTGCCATCCTTGCCTGGTCTGGCCGATATGTGGCTCCAGACCCAGTGTGGTTGACTGTTAACTGCCCTTTGGGCAATTAGGGGTTGACAATAAATGCTGCCTAGCCAGCAAAGCACTCATTCTGTTGATGAATCAAGAAAGAAAAAATCTGATGAAGCTTTGTTTTGAAAATATACCTTAAAAGGTTGGATAAATTTCATAAATTAACCCCTCCCTCTGTTCCTTGACATGCTTGCCTTGATGTTGTAATCATGTGCAAGTAATAGCCTGAAGAATTTATCCCTCGTATAGATGTAGCTCCTTCAATCTGCTCTCGCTGCCCCTCAGTTTTGCATCCTTAAATGTGCTGAGTTACGCTTCAGTCTTTCAGTATTTTGACTATATTTTTCTAAATGTTGAAAGGTAATTCATATTGTCCAGGAAGCCTTGCCCTGTCCACAAGTACATATTGAACAATTGGGTGCAGACAGTCCCTCTGCCCTCCCCCCACTTAAGTTGGTGCTTCAGATGTATTTCTGGCCTGCTAAAATGGCTCAGGCCATTGGTTTACCAATGGGGTTAAATTTGAGAGATAGTAGGAACTGCAGATGCTGGAGAATCTGAGATAACAAGGAGTAGAGCTGGATGAACACAGCAGGCCAAGCAGCATCAGAGGAGCAGGAAGGCTGATGTTTTGGGCCTAGACCCTTCAGAAATGATTCCTTTCTGAAGAAGGGTCTAGGGTTAAATTTGAGGTCTTGTTTCTGCAAAGTACTTGTAGACAAAGGGAAATAGAGTTGTGAACTTAGAACAGAATCTTAACAGAACTGAACCTTTCTCCTTGCGAAGATCCAAATCTTCTAATCACTTTTTTTTTCCCCTTGGGCTAAACTTCATTGTTAGGATTTTATCACTGCATGTGTATTTTTTTTGGGCTCCCTGTCCTAGTTCGTTGGATACAGACCATGGTGCAATGGTATTGTAACTGTTCTGTAATCCAGAGGTCCAGGTTAGGTTCCAGGGGCTGGGTTCAATTTCTATATCTAAGTTGAGGCCATTATTAATTGTTAACCCAGTTTATTCATTAGTCTCCCTTTTTAAGGGAAGAAACTGCCATCCTTACCTGGTCTAGCCTGCATGTGATTGCAGGGGAGTTGATGGCGTAGCGGTATTATTGCTGGACTGTTTAGCTGGAGTCTCCAGCTAATGTTCTGGGGACCTGGGTCCAAATTCCACCATGGCAGAAGATGAATTTGAATTCAGTAAAAAATCTGGAATCCTAAGGATGCTGATGAATACAGTCCAAAGTGGCTCTTGGAGTCCTCAACTTTGACTCTGGACCCCATGAGCACTCGGGCATCTGGTTAAACATGAACAAAAACTTGCTGATTGCTGTGTACAGACTCCTTTTGGCTGTAAATCTGTATTCCTTCATGTTGAACATCTCCATTTAGTGGAGGGTGGCATGGGCAGGATTCCATCTAGGTGAAGATTTCAATGTCCAGCACAACGTCAGTCAGTCAGTTGAGTTCTAACTGTCAATGGACAATTAGACCTGATTCTCTCTCCATTTATCACCGTGCAATCAGAGAGATACATACTTGATCTCTTTTTCAATCTGCCTGCTGCAGGTGCATGTGTGGAAACAGTATGTCATGTTGATAACCTGCATGTTATGGTGCTGTGCCACATTTATTTGGGGTTACATCAAACAGGTCTAGCAACTCCAGATTGGGTATCCATGAGCCATCAGCAGAATCCTATTCCAAAATGAATTCCAGCCTCATGGCCTGGCCCAACTTTTATCATCAGTCTCAGTTCTATGAATGCAGGAGGGCATGCCAGGAATATCACCAAGCGTACCTAAAAATGAGATCTGAAACTGAATATACAAAACCAGACTACTTGCCAAACAGCATAAGCTGCAAGTGTTGGACAAAAAAGGTCACACTTGAACTCTGCAGTCGTGCCATATCCAGCCAAAAATTGTGGAGTACAATTGAAACCTTCATTGGAGATGGCAGCTTGTGGAATTTGCAACTTATCTGCAAGAAGTAATACTGAAGCACTTGCAAAAACAATTTGCTGGAAAACCTCAGGTCGAGCAGCATCTGAAGACCTGTTGAGCTGTTGCAGCAACTTCTGTTTTTGCTCCTGATTTATAGCATCCACAGATCTCTTCAGTTTTTACTGAAGCGCTTGCATCTATTTTTAGCCAGGTGTGCTGAATGGATAACCCATCTCGGCTTCCTTGAGAGTTTCCTGACATCAGTACCGGTGTTCGGTCAATTTAGCACATTACACTACATGTGATATCATGAATGTGTAGAGGCATTAGTTACAAAAGTTATAACCCCTCACAATATTCTGGCAACTGTCCTAAAGACTTGTGTTCCAGAACTTGCCATGCTGTGATGCTGGAGAAACTCAGCCAGTCTGGCATCATCTGTAGGGGGGGGGGGAGTCAACACTTTCAGGCCCAGTGATTTTTCAGATTCTGAAGGAGGGTGTGACTCTGATTTCTCTCCATAAATGGTGCCAGACAGGCTGTTTCTCTAGCCACTTGTTTTTGTTTGCCATGTTCTGAGCTAGCTATTTTAGTAGCTGTTTTAATACTTCACTATCAATATACTAGGAGTTACCATGTTACCAAAAGCTAAACTGGATTAGCCATTTGGCAGCTATAAAGAGCAAGTCAGCAGGTAACTCACCTGATTCAAGCCATCTCCATTATCTACAAGGAATATGTCAGCAATGTGATGGAATAGCCCCCTGTGCCACCTAGAGGAGTGCAGCTTCAACACTAGACACCATCTGGGGCAAAGCAGTCTGCTTGTTTGTCACCACATCCGCAAGCACCTAATCCTTCTACCACTAATGGTCAGCAGCAGTGTACTGTTGTGGTTGGATGGTTTGCCAAGGTGGTTTGTTTCGCAGACGTTTCATTACCTTGCCGAGTAACATCAGTGCAGTGTCCAATGCAACATCCAACCACAACACACAACCCGAGCTACAAATCTACTCGAAAACCTTAGAGCAGTGTGTACTAATTGTAAGATGCACTGCAGAAAATCGCCTAAGATCTTCAGGCAGCACCTTCCAAACCCCTGACCCCTTTGATCTAGAACGACAAGGACACAAATGATGGGAACCTAACTGGGTGGTATAGTGGCTCAGTGGTTACCACTGCTGCCTCACTCTGCCAGCAGCCTGGGTTTGATTCCACCCGTGGGTGCCTGTAGAGCTTGCATGTCCTTTCTGCTTTTGTAGTTTTCTGCTGGGCATTCTAGTCTCCTCCCACTGTCAGATGTGCAAGTTAAATGGATTGGCTGTGCCAAATGCAGGGTAACAGGATAGGAGAGGGCTGGGTCTGGGTGGGATGCTCTTCAAAGGGTTGGTGGACCAAATTGCCTCTTCCTGCACTGTAGGAATTCTGATTTGAGAAACATGCCTGCATGTTCCCCTCCACCTGATTAGGGATATCACTATTCCTTCAATGTCAGCCAAACTCCTTGAATTCCCTCCTTAATGGCATTGTTAATCTACCTACAGCAAATGAACTCCAGGCAGCTCACCACCACCTTGAACAATTAGGGACCGGAAAGTGCTGGCCAGTCCTACATTTGAAATAATCGAGGAAAAACTGGCTTCTACCCAACAATGTGGAAAATTGGCCACGTGTCCTGTATACAATATAAATACAACCTGGTTACTGCAGCACCAGTCTACTCTCCATAAGTGAAGTGGAAGATGTTGTCAACAGTGCTATTAAGCATCCCCTGCTTGCTGGCACCAGTTAAGGTTTTGCCAGTGCCACTCATTTATTCATCTCATCACAGCCTTGCTTCAAATATGGATTAGAGTGGAATTCCAGAAGTTAATGGATTCATGCAGCATGGAAAAGCCCCTCTTGGCCTGTTGAGTCTGTACCAACATAACCATTAAGAGTGTGCTAACCTCACTTTCCTGCGTTTGTCCTATCCTTGTGTTATCTTATTTGAAGTATTAATCCAAATATTTCCCTTCCTTTATTTTCCTTACTCTGCTTGGCACCTAAGGAGGTGCCATATGGGGTGACACTAACTGTTTCACTGTACTGTACTTGAGTACACGTGACAATAAAGTAAATTCTATTTTTTCCAAAGTTGAGGCTTCCAGCCTCTCCTTCCTTTCCAGACACTGCAATCTAGATTCCCACTGCCTGAGTTGAGCTTTTTTCCTAAATCCCCTCTGAATATCCTTCCCCTGTGGTGAGACCGGCATTAAAAATTTCAGACCCCTTGCAATTTCCAGCCTCGCCTCCCACAACAGTCCGGGATGCAATTCATGCAGACCAGGGAATTTGTCAGTTTAAGCCCAACAGAACCTCCAATACTTCCATATTTCCTATGTCAAATTGGAGTTCCTCATCCCTTTTCCTGAATTGCATGGCAATGTTCTTTCCAGAGTGAAGACTAAACAGAAATATTCATTAAATATACTGTGACTTCACATGGGTTTCCCCTTTGGTCCCTAATGGACCCTACTCCTCCTTCCCTGGTTAGTCTGTTCTCTTTAAGATATTTATAACATATATCTCTAGATTCATATCTATACATCATAGAATCCTACCTTCTGGAAGCAGGCCATACAGCCCATCGAGTGAATACTGACCCTCTGAAAAGCATCCCACCCAGACCCACCCCCTATCCTATTCTTGAATGTTTCCCACCCTGGACACTATATGTGCAATTTAGCATAGCTGATCCACCTAACCTGCACATGTTTTGGACTGTGGGAGCAAACTGTAGCATCTGGAGGAAGCCCATGCAGACACTGAGAATGTGCAAACTCCACACAGTCATCCAAGGCTGGAATTGAACCTGGGTTCATGGCTGTGAGGCAGCAGTGCTAACTGCTTAGCCACTGTGCTGCCCTTCCTAATTCTGTTCATAAGTACTCTTGCATGCCCCTCTGCTGCCTCCCCATTTTTCTAACTAACTGCTTTGTTCCTTCCTGTATTTCTCTAGGTCTGCAGCTGAATTACTCCTTTAGATCTTTATGCTAAAAGATGAACTCGTCTTTGTCCAGTCCTGAATTGTCCTAGACATCTAGGGCTGTCTGAACTTATTCCTCCAAATTTTCTTTCTAAAGGGTACATGTTGGATTTGTACTCTTCCCCAGCTCCTTTTTTGAATGCCCCCTACCACTGTAGACTTGCCTGTAAGGTGTTTGCAGTCTGTGGCCAGATCCTGCTTGATTTTAATGATGTGCCAGGCTGTCTTTTGCAGATCTTTTTCGTTGTCTGGGACAAACTTGTGCCATACCCTGTTATGGTCGCTATTGCCTAGACGCTGATGCTGATGCTGCACCCCCGCCCCCTTTGCCTGGCTTCTTTCCACAGAACCAGATCCAGCACTCTGCTGTCCCTTGTTGGGCCTTGTACTTGTACAAAAAAAAACTCCCCTGGATATGCTTCAAGAAATCCATCCCTCTAATCCCTTAACCCCAACTATCCCAATTTGTTGGGAAAGGTGAAATACCCTTGTGTAAATACCTGAGTATTTCTCTTGTATACCTCTGAACTGTCCACATATTCACTGCTGACTCTGGGGGCCTATAATACACTCAGTAAAGGAACTTGCCCCCTTAACATTCGTAAGTTCTATCCACAAAGTCTTGTTTGAGAACCCTTCCATGATATCGTACTGTGGTAATTGAAACCATAATACTGTTGCATCACTACCTTTTTACACTTTCTTCTGTCATGCCTTAAGAACCTATACCCTGGAATGTTGAGGTGCCAGTCCAGCCCTTCCCTCAAACTTGTTTCTATCACTTTCATGTGTACTCCTAACATTAAAGACCATCCAGCCTTGCCTTACTGTCCTGACATTCAACATAGCTGAACTTGGACTTCCTTTGCTGTAGCATGATGACTCTTTCATAGATATTGTTCCCTCCGCTGCCAGACTAGTTTAAACTCCTAACAGCACTACCAAAGTTAGCTGCCCAGACATTGGTCCCAATGTGGTTCACTTGCAATGGTCCTGTTTTTGTATATGTCCCACCTTCCCCCAAAATGGTCCCAGTGACTCATGAATCTAAGACCCAACTTACGCCAACTTTTGAGCCATCTGTCTTATTCTCGTATTTCTAAGCACTAGCATGTGGCACTGGGAGTAACCCAGAAATTACTACAATTGAGGTCCTGCTTTTGAATCTACTATCTAGCTCTCTGAATTCTTGATGTCAGACCTCATTCCTCACTTTGTTCATATCATTGGTACCAACATATACCAAGACCTCTAACTCATCACCCACCCCTTTCTAGATGCCCTGCAGCTGTTCAGTGACATTCCTGATCCTGGCACCAGGGATGCAACCATCCTGGAGTCACTGCTGGAACACCTATCTGCTCCCTTCACTATAGAATCCCCTATCACTGTTCTTCCTTTCTTTCCCTGCCCTGTACAGTCAAGCAGCTTGTGGTGCCAGAAGCTTGCCTCTGACTGTGTATTCCTGAGATAGCACCCTCATCTGTTTCCAAAATGGAATACTGATAAGTAAGTGGGACCCCAGGGAACTCCTGCATTACCTGTCTGTTCTTTCTGGACTGTCTAGTCACCCATTCCCTCCTTTCCTGAAGTCCCTTTAGCTGTGGTGTGACCATCTTTCTGAACGTGCTATCTGTGTGACTCTCAGCCTTGTGGATGCCTCAGTTTCTCCAACTGCTGCATGGGGCCATCTAGGATGCTGGCGATGTCATGTACAGATCCCCAGACAAGTTGCATGTTCTGCTTAATTGGCCTCCTGAAATCTTTCAATTTACAATTAACACCTTAGACTAGAATTTAGTCTTATTTTGTCAAACTTCATACTCTCTAACAAAGGTTAAGTAAGTCCCCACTACTGTAAAACTATAGGATGAGAAAGGGATGACCAGTACACACCAATCCAGAGCCTTTCTCACCTTTTTTGAAGTTGACATCAACAGGAGCTGCACTAAAGATTCTTGAGGGGTTCCTGTAGCTTACCAGTTAGTGCCCCCACCCCCCCAACAATCTCCAAGTTGTTGCTGCTAAGTGCCCTGGAAAAACTAGGCCTGCATTGCCACAGCTAAAATTATAGGCTTACTGATTACTGTCCTTGCCTCCTGGCAGCTGCTGCAGCATCTCCCAGCTGCTGCTGCTGCTGCAAGCTAAGTGCCCTGTTAGGAGGCAAGGGGGACTGCCCTGACATTTAAGTCTGCTTCAGTGGAATTGGAGTCCAAACAAAGCTGAAGTCAGTGATAATTGAGGAAAACCCTTGAGTCATCCTCTTCAGAGGAAGATGGTTGTGATTATTGGTGAGTCATCCCAGTCCAGAGCATCATTCTAGGAGTTCCTTGATAGTATCCTAGGTCTCAACATTTTTGGTGCTTCAACAATGACTTTCCCTCAAGGTCAGAAGTGGAATATTCACTGGGGACTAGTGTTCACTGCCATTGGTTCAGATACTAAAGCAGTCCTTGGTCTAAAGTCTAGATCTCACTAGAAATAAATCCAGGTTTGGGCTGATAATTGCCAAGTAATGCCTGTTACCTGAGAGTCAGACAATGATCTTCAAAAGAGAATTTAGTCACATCCCTAACATTCAGTGGCATTACTGTCACTGAATCATCACTACCCCCATCCTGCGCATTACCACTGAACTGGATTAGCCATCTAAATTGTGGCAACAGAGCCTAGGAATCCTGTAGTGAGTAACTTGAGCATGGTTTGTGGAGTTAGGAACCATCTTCAGCACAAGTCTGGAGCGTGATAGACTACTCCCCATTTGCCTGGATAGGTGTAGTTCCAACAGCACCATCCAGGATAAAATACCACATCCACACACTCCACTACTGGCACTCCATAATGCTCTGCAGAAATGTCTTCCACTGCACTTTCCAAACCTACAACCACTATATCTAGAAGAAAAAGGGTAGTAGGTACATAGAACACTATCCACTACAGCCTTCCCTACAAGTTATTCATTCTGACCTGGAAATATATTGCTGTTTCTTTTACTGTCACTGAGTCAGCAATCCTGAAAACTCCTTTGAACAGCATTGTTGGTGTGTGTACAACAAATGGTTCAAGAAGGCAGCTTGCCACTGTCTCATGGGTATCTGATGCTGGCTCAGCCAGTTCTGCTCCATCTTGTGAATGGGTTAAGAAAAATTGAGCAACTTATTTTGAAAGCTTCCAGTAGGCCAGCTACATGGATAACAAAGGTTGCAAGTGCACTTTCAGATGGGAGCTGGTTGTTCTCACCAGAGACATTGCATGGTCGTTGTTTGTTCTTGGCACTGGGAGTTGCACTTTTAAATCAGCCGGAGTCCTGGCTCCTGATCTTAAATGATCAAGTAGCCAATATACACCTGATAAGATTGGGCTGATTTGGTTTAGGGATCTTATGTGGCCCTGTACACACTCTTGGGATTTGGTCCCAAGTCCTCATCAGTTCCGAGGAAGGGTCACTGGACCCAAAACGTCAACTTTTCCTTTGCAGATGCTGCCAGACCTGCTGAGCGTTTCCAGCAACTTTGTTTTTGTTCCTGATTTACAGCATCTGCAGGTTTTTATATTTTTATTAAGTAAGCTTGATTACCTGACTTCAAATTGAAGGGCTTGTTCTTATCAAAATTGATTGTGAAAATGCTTCTCCCATTGTTTGAGGAAAAAGATCATTTTTCAGATCCCTTTGGTATACATGATCTCTTCCTCTTTCTTGATGTGGTCGTAGATGGTTTGCATGGCCTTGATAGCTTCAGTTTGATTAAATATATTTTTTTCATTGTTTTGGTTGTTAAAAGCTGCTTCCAACAACTTTTTTCCCTAATGTAGCCAGGAGTTTCTCATTTCCCCTTTCCAAACTGTTTATTGTGATCACTAAAATTGAGTCTCTAGTTTACTGGAGCTCCATTATACAGACTTTAAATCGGGGATCTCTACACGTAATGGAATTATTTGCGTCACCTTTTCTGTTCACTTTGTTAAACCTGCAAGCTGAAAACAAAGCTTCATGTTGACAGTCTTTTAGGATGTTTCTGCCATTTGCTCCCTATTTTGCCAAGTTGTTAGTCATACAGCATGGAAACAGACCCTTTGGCCCAACTCATCCATGCCAACCAGGTTTCCTAAACTGAACTGGTCCCATTTGCCTTTGTTCGTCCATATCCCTCTAAACCTTTCCTATCAGTGTACCTGTGCAAATGTCTTAAATGTTGTAGTTGTAACTGTACCCGCCTCTACCTCTACCACTACCAGTTCATTCAGCAGCTGTTCCAGATATGTACCCCACTGTTTGTGGAAAAGGTTGCCTATTATTTTCCTCTTAAAATCTTTCTCCTCACCTGAAACCTGTGCTCTCTGAATTTTGGGTTCCCCTTCTCTAGGGAAAAGATGGTGTATGACCGTATAAACCTCTAAGGTCACCCTCACCTCCTATGCTGCAGGGGAAAAAGTCCAGCCTTTCCTTAACACCAACCTTCCAGTCCCAATAAAACCTTGCAAATAGTTCTTGCACCTGTTTCCAGGTTAACATAACGGCAGCATGGTGCCTCAGTGGTTAGCACTGTTGCCTCACAGCACCAGGGTCCCAGGTTCGATTCCAGTCTCAGATGACTGTGCAAACTCCACACAGACATTCTCCCTGTGTCTGAGGGTTTCCTCCCACAATCCAAAGATGTGCAGGCTAGGTGGATTGGCCATGCTAAATTGCCCATAGTGTTCAGGGATGTGTAGATTAGGTGGGTTATAGGAGCATGGGTCTGAGTGGGATGCTCAAAGGGTCGGTGTGGACTTGTTGCGCTGAAGGGCATGTTTCCACACTAGGGATTCTATGATTATTCTTATGGCTAGGGCCCACAATTATACACAACTCCAAATGTGGCCTTATTCATGTCTTTTACAGCTGTAACATGACACCCCCAACTCCTGTACTCTATGCTCTGACCAATGAAGGCAAGCATGCCAAAAATCTTCACCTTGTGGCTTTCAATGAACTATGTGCTGCGTCCTTAAGTCTGTTTGACAATAGTCCCCAGGTCCTTAACAATTAACAAAGTCCTGCCCTAGGTGAAAGACTTTGCATTTATCTGCATTAAACACCATCTGCCACTCAGCAAGATCCTGTTGTACTCTTCGATAATCTTTCACTATCCATTATGCCACCAATTTGTCATCTGTAAACTTGCTAATCATGCCTTTGTTCTCATACAAATTGTTTATATAAATCAACAATAGATCCAGCATGATCCTTGTGGTACACCAGTAGTCACAGGCCTCCAGCCTGAACAACATCCCTCCAAGACCCCTCTGTTGCCTGTCAAGCCAATTTTGTATCCAGTTGGCTAGCTGTCTTTTGATCCCATGTGATCTAATGTTACTAACCAGTCTACCATGCAGAGCCTTGTCAAAGGCCTTGATGAAGGGTCTAGGCCCGAAACGTCAGCCTCTCTGCTCCTATGATGCTGCTTGGCCTGCTGTGTTCATCCAGCCCTGCACCTTGTTGTCTTGAAGTCTATGTAGACTGCTTCTACTGCTCTGCCTTCAAGTTGTAGGTTTGGTCTTTTTGGATTTTACAGTTAAACTTCCATTCAACTTGTATCTTGCACATTGCTCCTTTCACTTCACAAATAATTATCCCTTGAATCATTCTGAAATTATTCCTCAAATAACTTGATACTGTACCCATCTGAGATCTCTTGCCCTATGTCTTGCATCCTGACACTGAAATGTAAGAAAGTACTAAAAATGCATGTTTCAGTTCTGCATTGATAAACCTACAGCCAGTGGGTGAGTTACCTAGAACTTACTGTAAACAGTTAATTTAGTGCAGGACTTCAGTTTTTTTTCTAGTGGTGAGCATGTAAAACATCTGCAACTTGATGCAAGTCTGTCAATTTGTATAGGGTCCACCATGACCCCTGAGATGTTTTTAAGTTCAGTAATACTACATTAGATAGAAAGTTTAATCACTGTTATATGTAGGGCATGTGTCAGTCAGCTGTTCTGTTTTGTTGACTTGAGGAATGTTTAGGTGGGTATTGCTTCTAAGGGTGCTGTTACCTGAGTGGGCTGATAGTCATGTAAAAGTTCCAGTGAAGGTGGCACCTGCCTCAAATATTAGACTTTAAGGCAAACTTCTATGGGTTGCTGAAATTCAGTATGGGACTAATTTGGGAGTTCAGAACAAGTTCATCACATGAAACTTTAAATTTAGGTGAATTAAGTATTTGATTTTCTTATTGCTGTCTAGCCTTCTCATCCATCAACCTTTTTGAAACTCCAGATGTAATATTTGGTTGGTCAAGTTATGCACAAATGCTTGTAGATAGTTTTTGGCAGAACTAAAATGTTGCAGTTGGCTTAATTTTTTTGCCCTGATACTCCAGGTAATTGCTTAAATTTTGAATGAAGACTGCTAGAAAATGTCACCCTATTGCTGCCTCACTTTTTAACCAGCATTGTTTAAATTCAAATCTTTTGGCTTTGGAAGTAAACTGCTCAAAAGTAGGTGATTTAATTCGTGTTCATGTGTATGTAGCTCTTGTTCACAGTAGATCTCCATGTTGAATGGCTGCCTTTGCTGTATTGAATATGGATTAAAATGAGACAAGTCTTGCTGCTCTGGCTTGTCATTGTCTTCAAAAGCAGCCGTCTTGCCTGGCTGTTGGTGAGGAGGCAAATCTGAACTGATCTGTTGAACGAATATTGTTCTAAAGTAAACTTCATTTAAAATTCTCAATCTTTTGCTTTTGTCCACAGAATTCGTACAGATGATGACTGCAAAATGAAGAATTTTACCTTTTTCCCCCTTCCTAGAAAAAGTTGAAATCTTTTACTTACCTCTTGCAAAATGTTCATTTATTCATTCTGTTTCTGTATAGCAAAAGTTACTGAATGTCAAAAGAAAAAAAAAACCTGTCCACAAACTCTGCATGTAAATGATCAGTGGTCCTGTCCCCAAAGATCTTCAAGCCATGCATCAGTAAAACTTGTACTACCTTAAAAACAAAGGCAATTGGACTCTATGAAGTTCCATGCTGAAACACTGTTTGGGCTGGCCAGTTTTTCATGCATGCAGCTTGACAGTTGAGCACAGCCTGGCTCTGTTAATTCCACTTTATGTTCTTTGTGGGAATAGTTTAGTTTTTCCAGTTTATACATTGTACCAGGATTGTTCCTGAAAAGTTGGTTAAATTTTGAGTACTGAGGCAAGAAAAAAACAGAAGGTTTGTAATTGTATGACAGTCCCTAGAGTGGAATTGTTTTCATACTTAATGTGTGCTCATAAAACAATTACCAGGATTGAAGATCTTGAATTTTTAAAATTAAAACGATGGCATGCCTGTATAAAACTTGGTTAACGTGTCTGCATTGCACTATAGTGAAACGGATGTCAGGCAATTTACCGTTCACTGACTTTTTAAAAGTTACCTATGATAAGGGAGTGTCTCAGACTCTCGTGTTTATCTTCTGTTCTGTACCATAAACTTGGAGCCGTCAGAGTATATATCTACATAGGACTTCAGCACAATGACGACATGGCTGTTCAGCAAATTACAATTATGTCCATTCCAAGTTGTAAATGCTAGTCTTTTTTTCCAATAAAAGACCATTAACTTAAGTCTCTTGGGTGCCAAATTATTTAATCCACTTTTTCAGTTACACTCAACCTATCAGTTACCTAAAATTATTTTCTGGTTGGTTTTTCATATCAGCCAATGATCGCTGTGCTTCAGCTTATGTAAGACCATAACACTACAAGTGGGTGTTTGCAAGAAATTTTTAAATGGGCCTGTTTGAATGGTTTCTGTTAACAGTAAAAGTTGAATGCACCAAATTCACACTTGGATCACTTTAACATGGTGTGTATTTAACTTGGTATATCCTGATTATTTAATTGCAGTTAATTAATTTGCTTTTTAAACTTGTCTTTCATGTTAACCTGTTGTTGCAATCTATACAATTTCATATCAAATCAATTACTGAACTTTTTAAAGGTTCTCAAATCAGTATTCCTGCTGTACATTGCATTTATATGTTTAACATCTGAAGTAATTAGATATTCAACTACATGTTGGCCCTGGAGAGTTTTTTTGTTGGTTAACTTTGCATTTATTTGCAATGCATCTTGCTTTGCCTCCCCAGTCTCAACTGGGGCTGATTTGTTGTCCAGAATAGTTTGAACTGGGAGGTGTTTATGCAAGTAGGCAGCATATGATCATACAACCATGATGCATCCATATGCACCAAAGACTGACCCACCCCACTCCTGCTATATTTGGATCTTCTGAAGCCTAATTCTGTTGCTCTTGACTTCCCTTCAACCTGGCCAGGCTTGGAGAAATGAAGGCTACTGCCTGATGGGAGCATGATCCAAACCCAAGAACTTTCCACGGCTTAAGTGCTGAATGTTTTCATGCACAAACTTGGATTTGGGAGGAGTGTTCCTAGTTGCATAGAAGCTGAAGATCTGAATGGACTGATAATCTAATAAGAATCTTTTGGGAATTGATGAGGGTCTATATTACCAGTAGCTTATGCTGATACGTTGCAATTTATTTTGATGCTGTGTTCAGATGTGGGAGATGGATGCCAATTTCTCGTGCATCAGATAAGCAAGTTTAACTTGATAATGTTACTGTGTTGTAAGTATCAAAAATAAACTTAATGCTTTATGTATTAAAGTTGTAGCAAAAGCTACTAATAAATGGAATCAATAGTGCTATTTGTGAATAGCATTGTGCATTTGTCACTTAAAACTGGGTGTTACCTTAAATCTAAACTTTCAACTAATTGCAACATTATTAATTTTAAGGGGACACCTTCACACTTGAAGTCATTGCGTTGGGTTCTGCAGTTTATTGGTTCCATGAATTGGAAACTTGCACCCTTGATCACGTAATTAGAACTGTAAGTTCAGTTGAACTACTGTCAAATATTTTCAAGGCTTTCAGATACAAATGTGTAGTTTTTTTTTTTTTGCAGCTTGCCTCTGTTTTTTCTGTTTTACTAGTAATGTTTGCATTACTCTACTCCAGTTTCCCCATCTGACATGTATTCTTGGAATCTTTCCTCCATTTTAGCAGACCTTGAGGTGAATTGGTCACTGACATGATAAAACATAATTGGGGCATTATTCCTTGCTCCATTCCCAGGATGTAAATATGAAAATTGAGGTCCTTTCAAGTTAGGTTTCAAGGGACATTGTTCCCTATATTGTGGGAGGGGGGGATTTGGGCATAGTACTCATTAAACAATGGGAACTTGTGAAAAGTATAGTTGCCACACAAGTTCTTGTGGGTTGAGTGGAGGTCTGCAAGTTGTCACTGGTCACTTTGGCCCAGTTAGTAAAGATAATGGAGTTACCCAAATAGTTCAACTCCCTGCTCTTTCCCCGTCTGTTCATCTACTTTGAAGTTATGAATCTTTCTGCCATGTCACTTGGAATTTCAGATGGCACATCTTATGATTTTAGTAATGCAAAATGTCTATGGTACTCTTGAAGACTAGTATTCTATTTCTTTTTAACTGCTGTTTAGGTTGCCTTCAAAAATTTTCATAAATGTGCATACCTTACATCCTCCCCTGTACCATATTCAACCGCAGGGAAGTGCAGTTCAATGAAGTGCACTATGAAAAGTCAGCAGTCACAATCGATATTGCTGGTTAGCCCATCCCAATTGACATTGCCCTTGGAGCTGGTTTGTTGTCCTTTTGAACTGCTGCAGTTCCTATACCTGCACCCCTTGCTGTTCAGGACGGTAATACTGATTGTGTCAGTGATTTTGGAACAATGGTGGTAGTTCCAAATGAGGATGGTGTTTTTTTTTTTTTTTGGAGGACAATATGCAGATGGGGTTTCTATTGCATCTGTCACCTATCTTTTGTAGGTGGTTGCATGTTAAGGTGATTGTGGAACCCTGGGTTGTTGCAATACATCTTGTAGCTGCAGGGGGTCAGTTAGCTCAGTTGGCTAGATTGATAGCATGCAATGCTGTCAGTGTGGGTTCAATTCCTGAACCAGATGAGGTTACCACACAGACCTGTTCATTTACAATCTTACCTGAGCTGTGACGCTTTTAGGTTAAACCACCAATAGTCTGAGAGCAGTCCTTTAGGATTATGGCAACTTGTAGCTGGTGCATCCACTTTACTGACAGGTGAATGTTGGTGTTGGAGGGGACTGTCAGTAAAGCAGGCTGTTCCATCAAGGTGTCGAGCTGCTTGTGGTGTTGGAGCTGCACTCATCTTAGCAAAGAAGAGTGCCTGTGCCTTGTAGATGGTGCACCTGCATTAAGGAGGCAGGTGAAAGATTACCTCCATTCCCAACCTGACTTGATCATTTAACCACATTTATTGGCTGGTCTAAATTGGTTTCTCAATGATAATCCCTTGGATGCTGATCCTGAGGGATTTGGCATTCATTCTTGTTGCAGGGTATTTTGATGTCACTAAGGCCAACATTTGCAATTGTTACTTGCCATTTTAAACATGATGGCAAACCAAATCTTTTAATAGGACCTTTTTAGGAGGATGTTATAGGAGGTGGGTGCTATACAAATATGGCATTCCAGTGGATCTGACTTATACTCTGGATAGCAGTCTCAAATTTCCATTCGTATGGTATTAGTCTTTCTTTTTAAATACTTGTCCAATAGCTGCTTGATCTTTAATCGCTAGACAAGCAGTAAATGGTTTTCAGAAATCCTCTTGACTGCAGTTTAAGATATTCAACTTGCATTGAAAATCATGATGTTTTCTTCTTTGTTTTGTGTTGTCAAAGAACAATTCATTAAGTTTGTACAGATTAACCATTGTGAAACAGCAAAAATTTTGCCATACATGGGATAATTGGTACTGTGATAAGCTTGGCTTTTGTCCAAAGCCTTGCTGGTTAATCGCAATTTCTGGGGGAGGAGCAAGTCTGAAGAGCAAAAAAAGCAGAGACCTCTTGCAGCTGCTCTGGTCTGAGCAGGGTAAACAACTGCGTATCTCCTAAATGATCACTGAATTGTTAATAATTAGAATAAGTAGTTCCATCTGTGGTCAGGTAGGAAAAAAACAAAATGGAGCAAGAAATCTAATTTTATGACCTTTTATGTATGTGTACAGAGCATGTTTTAAGTACTTGATTCATTAGATCACTACAACTAACAGCTCACGAGTTCAATGATTCTGCACCTGCTGCCTTTTGTGGAAGGGCATTCCAAAGACGACTCCATCTGAAGAAAGTGGTTTCCTCATCTGTTAAAATGGGAGCCCTTCTCTTTCTCCAAGAGGTAACATCCTTTCAATATCCACTCAGGATATTGAATGTTTCAATTAAGTAACCTTTTCTAAACTCCAGAGTATAAAAGGCCTAGCCTTTCCTCTGTAAGGGAGTATGCTAATTTCAGGTATTAGTCTAGCAAGCCTTCTCCGAACTACTTCCAATGCGTTACCATCCTTCAGCGAGTAATGACAAGTATTGAAGATAACCTTTCAATTCTTGTAGTAAAGCAATTCAATTCCTTTTCCTGATATTTCATACTAGTCTTTTGTGATTCATGCACTAGAGCACCCAGTTCTCTCAGCATGAGCTGTGTGACCTTTCACCATGTTTTCTTCTGCCAAAATGGACAATTTTGCAGTTTCCCACAATACTCTGATCTGCCAGATTATTGCCCAGTTATCTGTTTTGATCCTGTTGTAGCTTTCTCATGACCTCCCCAACTACTTTGCTGATGGCAGAAATAGGTAGCAAATTTGACAACCAAACTTAGAGCTGAGGCCTAACCCTTCACACACCACTTGTACCACCCTGCCAAGCTCAAAGAACTCTTCCTCCTCTCTGCTTTCAATCTTCCATCCATTGCCAATATATTGTCCTCTACACCATGAGCTTTTACTTGGATAACCTTTCAAGGCACCTTTTATCAATGCATTCTGCAAGTTTAAATACCATACATCTAGTAGTTTGACCTTGGGCTGTAGATAAGCGGTAAAGAACTTCAATAAATGAGATTTTGCTTTAGAGCCTGATTCCCATCCTTTGATTCAGTTAAAGTTATTAAACGGAGTCCTAAATGTTGCAAGGTTTTCAAGTAGGATGTTGTTCTAGGGAGCCTCAGTGCAAGCTCAAAGAACAGTGTAGCAGGCCTGCAATAGTTTGGTTGGGAAACACGATGCTCTGTTGAAGTGGCAGGCAACTGGAAGCTTGGTCTTTATTTTTTGCAGAACGTAGGTGTTCTGCAAAGTCTGTCTCATCCTCTCAATATTGAGGAGACCACATTGTGAGCGGTGAATATAGATGTCCAGGATGAAAAAAGTACAAGTAAATTGCTGCTTGACCTGGAAGGTATGTTTTGGGCCTTGGATGGTGAGGAGATAAAAACACAGTGATTACATAGGAAGGCTCTGGGGGTGTGAGGTAATGTTGGGAATGGAGGAAGAGTGGACCAGAGTGCACTGGAGGGCATGGTCCCTGGGAAATGCTGACAAGAGGGAAGGGGGGGAATGTTTGGTCATGACATCCTGTTGGAAATGAAGGAAATAGTGGTATACAAATCTTTTCCATATGGTGTGGCATTGTTATTGGTGTTCTGCAGGGTTCTTAACTGAAGCTGAATGTGTTCTTCCTGAGAAAGGAAGAAAATAGTTTAGATCTTTTTTAAAAGTTACCTCCAAGTAATGACTTTAGTGGTTAGTTCCAGACCACAAGTGTTTGGGTTGCTTGAAGCTGAAAAGTTTTAAGCTCACAGTTAAATTAAGCTTACACAATGACTGAACAGACTCTTGTGTGAATACTGTAAAGGGATGTTTTTGGAACTGTTCTGAAATATTTAACAAAAAATTTAAGTTTGCGGATGATCTGATTGCACCTTCCCTTTTCCAAACTTTTACCCTAAACATAAGGTCTATCTAGCCTCCACCCCTACCTTATACTATCATCCATATGCCTATCTACTAGCCACTTAGTCTGCCTCATTAGGGGCATTTCCTCTACCCCCTCCAGCAATGCATTCTATGCCCCTACCACTGAGTAAAGAACCTACCTCTGACGTCTCCCCTATATCTACCTTCACTCACTATAGAAACCTGTAAAATTCCAACAGGTCTAGATGGGTTACATGACTCCGTCATTGGCTAAATGCAGGAAGAGAACCAGGAGTCATACCCTAAGAATAAGGCGTAGCCTATTTAGGACTGAGATGTGATGTTTCTTCACTGGGTGATCCTGTGGAATTCTCTGCTACAGAAAACATTTGAGGCCAAAAAATTGAATGTTTTCAAGAATGAATTAAATGACATTCTCAGGGCGAAAGGGATCAAAGGGTGTGGGTAGAAAGTAGGATGATCATCTATAATCATTGAATGATGAAGCAGGTTTGAACAGCTGAATGGCATACCCCCATTTTGTAAATTTCAATTAGTGATGCAAGAAAGGACAGAAGAGGTTGAGGGTTTGGAGTGAGCTTGTCCAGACAATCCACTAGAACATAGAATTAAACAAATTCATGTTTCAACGTTTAGACCAATTATCACATGGACAGCTGGCTTATCTCTGATCTCATTTCTGGTAATCTAATCTAAAGCTTGCTAATGTTTCAGGATCAGCTTTATCAGATTTTATTACCTAATGTTCAAATCCGTTTGCAGAGTCACTTAAAATTGTGACTACATTTACAGATGAAAAAATCAGACTGATTATGCCAAAATAATATAGGACTGGTATTTTCAAGGGCACTCAGTGGGCAGAGGGCCCTGCTGCTATACATTATGGACTGGTTATTGCATTGCGGGGCTTGTTACAGCTGAAACATCAGAAGCGGGGGGTGGAGGGGGAAGAAAGGGGAAGAGAAATTGATTTAATGGTTGATGAAATGTCCCAATTTTTTTTTTTTTTAGACAGTTCTGTCAGCAAAGAGCAGA
>NW_025966325.1:26284-29546 GCF_021869965.1 Rhincodon typus
TGATGAAGGGTCTAGGCCCAAAACGTCAGCCTTCCTGCTCCTATGTTGCTGCTTGGCCTGCTGTGTTCATCCAGCTCTACACCTTATCTCGGATTCTCCAGCATCGGCAGTTCCTACTATAACATGAGGCGGTTGAGTGGGGCATATTCATACAAAAAAAATTAACATCGAACCCTGTGAAGACTGGTGTGCAAAATTTTGATCTGAGAGGTGAAGAGACTGAGGTTTACAGTCAGAATTCCAAAATTTGAGAGGCTACTAAAAGCATAGCTGTTGGTGATGGAGTGAAATAAACTGAATACTCCAGAGGCCAGAAATGGCGGAATGTATATATCTAGGGCAGTTGTGGAGCAGGAGGGACTCCAGAGATAGGGAAGGAGTTGAAATGGAGGATTTGAACACACTGACCAGGACAACCGAATTTTTCAAAAAAAGACTGCTTTTTTTTTTTTTTGGCTCCTTAATTTCTTTCCTACCCCTGGAGAAAGGCATAGTGGATGGTGAGTTTAGAGAGGGGTATGTTCTTATACTGGGGCATTTTGATATAAAACAAAAGGTGGTACAGGGTGTTTTTTTAAAAGCATGAAGGTAGATAAGTTTCCAAAGGACCTAGTGAGAGCTATCCCTGAATGCTGAGGGAGGAAATTGCTGGGACCTTGTTCAAAATGTTTGGGACTACTCCTGTGATTAAAGAGGATAGAGGACTGGAGAATAACCAACGTTGTTCCTTTGTTTAAGAAGGGTAACAGGAATAATCCAGGAAATTACAGGCTGGTGAGCCTTATGTCAGTGGTAGGGAAATTATTGGAGAAGATTCTTGGATACTGGATTGGAAAAAATACGGACATAATAGCGATAGGCAGAATAACGGTCTCGGGGAGATCATGTCTGACCACCTTGATTGACTCTGAGGAAGTGATGAGATTGATGAAGGCAAGGCAGTAGATATTGTCTATGTGGGCTTTAGCAAGGTCTTTGATAAGGCCCTGCATGGGAGGCTGTTACAAAAAGTGAAGTCGCATGGGATCTGCAGTGAGCTGGTAAGATGGTTACAGAACTGACTTAGGCATAGAAGACTGGGGGTAGCAGTGGAAGGATAACTTTTTTTTGTCTCTGACAGGAGATCTGTGCCCTGTGGTGATCCGGAGGGATCAGTGGTAGAACCTTTTTGTTGTTTGTAATATATGTAAATGATTCGGAGGAGAATGTAAGTGTTGTGATTAAGTTTGCGGATGACACAAAGGGGAGCTGCGGATAGTGAGGAGGATTGCCAGAGGGAACAGCAGGATACAGATAGGCTTGAGACTTGGGTGGAGAAATGGCAAATGTGAGGTAATGCATTTTGGAAGATCTAACGCTGGAAGGAAGTATACAGTAAATGGCAGAACCCTTCGAAGCATCAACATACGGGGGGGGGATCGAGGTATACAGGTCCATGGTTCCCTGCCAGTGGCAACACAGGTCTGTACTGTGGTCAAGGAGGCATATGGCATGCTTGCCTGCATTGTTTAGGGTGTAGAGTATTAAAAATTAGCAAGACATGTCGGAGCTGTATAGAACTTTAGTTAGGCCACATTTGGAATATTGTGAAAAGTTCTGGTTGCCATACTACCAGAGGATGTGGAGGCTTTCGAGAGGGCACAAAACAAGATTTACCAAGAAGTTGCCTGGTTTGAAGGGTATTAACTATAAGAAGTGATTGGAAAAGCTCAGTTTGTTTTCACTTGAGGTGTACAAAAATTTGAGAAGGCACATATAGGATGGATAGTTGGAGGTTTCTTCCCAGGGTAGAAATGTCACTTACTTGGCGGAGATGGTAGGAACTGCAGATGCTGGAGAATCTGAGACAACAAGGTGTAGAGCTGGATGAACACAGCAGGCCAAGCAGCATCAGAGGAGCAGGAAGGCTGATGTTTCAGGCCTAGACCCTTCTTAAATGGGGGAGGGGAAGGGGGTTCTGAAATAAATAGGGGGAGAGGGGGAGGTGGATGGAAGATGGATAGAGGAGAGGAAACAGACAGGTCGAAGAGGCGGGGATGGAGCCAGTAAAGGTGAGTGTAGGTGGGGAGGTAGGGAGGATGGACAGGTCAAGGGGGTGGGATGAGGTTAGTAGGTAGGAGATGGGGGTGTGGCTTGAGGTGGGAGGAAGGACAGGTTAGGGAGGCCGGGACGAGCTGGGCTGGTTTTGGGATGCGGTAGGGGTAGGGGAGATTTTGAAGCTTGTGAAATCCAGACACCAACTCTTCGACACCACCACCTACCGCCCCCTTGATCATGACCCCGCCCCCAAGCACCAAACCATCATCTCCCAAATCATCCACAACCTCATCACCTCAGGTGACCTCCAACCCACGGCCTCCAACCTCATTGTTCCCCAACCCCACACCGCCCGCTTCTATCTCCTTCCCAAAATCCACAAACCTGAATGCCCTGGTCGACCCATTGTCTCCGCCTGCTCCTGCCCCACCGAACTTATTTCCAACTATCTGGACTCCATTTTCTCCCCCTTGGTCCAGGAACTCCCTACCTACGTTCGTGACACCACCCACGCCCTCCACCTCCTCCAGAACTTCCAATTCCCTGGTCCCCAACACCTCATCTTTACCATGGACGTCCAGTCCCTATACACCTGCATTCCCCATGCGGAGGGCCTTTAGGCCATCTGTTTCTTCCTGTCCCACAGGCCCGACCAGTCCCCTTCCACTGACACCCTCATCCGCTTAGCCGAACTCGTCCTCACACTCAACAACTTCTCTTTCAATTCCTCCCACTTCCTACAGACAAAGGGGGTGGCTATGGGTACCCGCATGGGCCCAAGTATGCCTGCCTCTTTGTAGGTTTCGTGGAACAATCCCTCTTCCGTACCTACACTGGCCCTAAACCCCACCTCTTCCTTCGTTATATTGATGACTATCGGCGCCGCCTCGTGCTCCCACGAGGAGCTCGAACAGTTCATCCACTTCACCAACACCTTCCACCCCAACCTGAAGTTTACCTGGACCATCTCTAATACTTCTCTTACCTTCCTGGACCTCTCTCTCTCCATCTCGGGCAGCCACCTAGAAACTGATATCCATTTCAAGCCCACCAACTCCCACAGCTACCTAGAATACACCTCCTCCCATCCACCTTCCTGCAAAAATGCCATCCCCTATTCCCAATTCCTTCGCCTCCGCCGCATCTGCTCTCAGGATGAGGCATTCCACTCCCATACATCTCAGATGTCCTCGTTTTTCAAGGACTGCAACTCCCCGCCCCCCCC